>NW_005054517.1:306873-307451 GCF_000277835.1 Geospiza fortis
ATATATAATATCTATTATATATAATATATTATATATTTATATATATTAGATATTATATATATATACATATTGCCAATTTTATAATTATATACAATTAATTGGCCAATAACTTCCAGGTTGAGAAGACCTTCCATTTCCTCTAGGCAGCCCAAGTAGTGCTCAGTGTGAGAATGTTTCCCTAGGGTTGTTTTGTTGTTATCCTGTAGGGTTTTTTTACTCTGTCATTTATAGTGCACAGCTAATAGGGACATTGACATTATCCTATGTTAATACACTTTGGCAGTGTTACTTTTCATGTCTTTATTTGATAAAAAACCAAGCAAGAGAATGGATGTCTGGTTTCTTGATGTCCTACTAGGAGCAAGGCAGTGTTCTGCTGTGTCAGAGTTATGCCAAAAAGTGAATGTTATTTCTAGGGTTGAGCAAAATCAACACAGCTAACTTGAAGTTGAGCTTATGTGTTTTTGAACCAAGTTCTGAGATTTCATTTACTTGCTCTCCAACCTCATTTGAAGAAATGAAGCTGAAGCATGGCTCTGGTAAAGGCATTTTGCAGCACTTAAAAAGAATAAATTCCT
>NW_005054517.1:307461-309197 GCF_000277835.1 Geospiza fortis
AAAACACATGCTAAAGACATGAAGCCATCCTCATCTGCTGAAGTTTTAAATGTATGCTTACAAGCCAGGGTGCTTCACAAAATCCATGTGGGCTTTGTGCTCTGCTGCTCTGACAAATGGAGACTGTAATCGAATAAATGATGGAAGAGGAATTTTGGGGTTTTTTACTGCTTTCTTTCCATTGTGACTGAGAAGAGAAGCTGGTATCTCCCTGCTCTCACCCCCCAGCAGCTAGAAGAAATGTCAAGAGGGTGATGGACAAGACACATACCTGTTGTGTGCCACAATGAGTTAACCCAGACTGCTGCAAGACAAGAACTGAGAAAAGGAAAAAACAAACAAACAAACAAACAAACAAAAAAAAACCAAACAAAAAACCCCAACAAACCACAATTTTATACACGTATCACTTATTTTTCATATTGTTATGTTTGGGTTGGAAATTAGGTAAATGGAGTTCATCCATACAAATTCTTCATGCACTCTCTATCTCATTAACTCCATAGCCTAGGCAAATGGGAAATGCTTGCAGAATTGCTGTATTTTAAGTGCAGGCTAGAGACTGGAAATGCATGGAACAGAATGTTCAAGAAACTGTATTGTTCTTGTTCAGTGTCATTAGTGGCCATGTAGTTTGATCCTTATGAGTTAATGACACATAATAACAAAGGTTATTTTCAAAACTTACTGTGGATCTTTTGCTCAGCTCGTTTCTGTGGGAGATAACCAGATTTATTGAGATAATGCAGCAGATGTTATTCAGGGAATGACTATCAAATGGAACCAATATCTGTAAAATAATCTATTTTCTAAATGTAAGTTGCATTCTCTACAAGTTTTTCTTCATGGCACAGCCACTTTGCAAAACTCTGCCTTTCTATTGTGCAATTCCTTGACTCTGCAAAGCATCATCTGAGCTTTACTTGACTCCACAACCCTTCCAAACATTCATTTTTTTCTGAATGTGGGTCTTGTTCTTTTACACATGCCACAGAAAATTCATTGAGGGGTCTTCTATTAATTTCAGCTCTTTTTCTGTCCTACACCATGAATTCAAATGTATTTCAGATCCAAACTGCATAGGAAATGTTAATTTTGTGTTAATACCTTGCCTAGTCTGGAAGGGGCTCCTTTCTGACTACCAGCACCAATGGTAGGATTTTTTTCTAGCTCTGTGTGTCAACACTGAGGTCACATGGGGCTAAAACCCAACAGGAGGTGCATGACTCCGTTATTTAAACACAAGCACACTAAAATTACTCCTCAGTTCCTCTACAAATCTGCAGAGGTCAGTGCTTCTCACGCTGCTTGTAAAGTCAGTGCTTATGGCAGAGGGGCCTCAATCCTCTGACCATCATATCAACTACAGAAATACAGATTATACTACTTTCATAGGCTTTCTCAGTAACTGAATACATTTTTCTAAAGAAAATCAGGCATTTGGTGCACAGGAATCTCCACCACAACATTTCAACATGATTTCAAATGCATCTCCTCCTTTGCCTTTTTTTCTACAAATATTTATTGAAATTAACAGAGACTTTTGTGTGATTTTGTAAAGTCCAGTTAGGTGGAAGAAATACCTGAATACATCAGCAGATATTTTAAAAATGGCAAACCCTGCATGGCTCTTGGTCATTGAAACATGGCCAAGATTTACCTGAACTTAAAAAATTAGTAAGAGAGTCAGTAATGTATTGCAGCACATTGCTGTTGTCATTGTCCCATGTATTTTA
>NW_005054517.1:309217-317087 GCF_000277835.1 Geospiza fortis
TTTTCAGCTTTAATATCAAGGTTGGGAACACTTTAAAGTGCTGATTTTCCCTCTCACACTGTGTGACAGCAGACATCCTTTGCCTTATATCCCTTATGAATTAACAAGTGTAAACCAAGCCTGTCCCAGGACAGGCATGAAGAGAACCTCACATGCCACAGATGACAGCAGCTGGGAAGGTTCAAGAGAATAAATCTTAAATCTTAAAGCTTAATCTTTCAAGAAAAGGGCTCAGGAAGCTGGCAGGCCCTGGAGAAGTTTGTGCCTCCACATCTCAGGTGCTTTGGTGTCCCTCCATGTGTCTGGCTATGTCTGCTGAGTTCAGATTACAGGTCTTGCAATTAACACCTTATAGTGGAGAAATAGCACCTCTTCAAAGAGGTTATTCTCTCTAAGAAAACTGCTTCGATGACAGCAAGAGCCTGAAAAAAAACCCAGCCTTTAAATTTGTCCCTTGCTGCCAAAAGGACAGGGCAAGTGAATAAGGAAACATGTTTTATATCTTTGATATTTTGGGGGGAAAATTAAAAAGATGTACAGTATTGGTTCATTTTTCTGTAGGTGAAATGTTGGGAGATCCTAAAAAAATCTCCTCTCTATTGTATTAGTGTCCTCCCCAGATGACGGAAGGCAGGAATAATGAATCTGATTCCATGTTCTCAGAAGGCTAATTTATTACTTTATAAGACTATATTATATTAAAGAATACTATGCTAGACTAAAGTAAAGAATACTGAAAGGATACTTACTAAAAAAGACTAAAAAGACAATAATGAAATTGTGACTCTTTCCAGAGTCTTGACAAGCTTGGTAGTGGTTGGCCAAAGAGTAAAAACAATTCACAGCAGAAACCAATGAAACAATCACCTGTGGGTAAACAATCTCCAAACACATTCCGCATGTGAGCACAACACAGGAGAAGCAAATGAGATAAGAATTTGTTTTCCTTTTTCTCTGAGGCTTCTCAGCTTCCCAGGAGAAAAATCCTGGGTGAAGGGATTTTTCAGAAAATGTCCATGTGACACCTCTGCAAGGGAGGAAAAACTCAGTGGGCATAATTTTATTCAAGTGAATCATATCTTTGTTAATGGAAGGTGCCCACCAAGCTGCTCTACCCACTCCCCCTTCCTGCTGGACAATGCAGAGAAAATAAGATGGAAAACAACTCACAGGTTGAGATAAGGCAGTTTACTAAAACAAAAGGGAATTTTGTGTCCTCTCAAGCAATGAAAAAGCCTTTTATTCTCTACTTCCCATCAGCTTGCAAGGTCTGGCTTCTTCCTGGGAAGCAGGACTGCAGCCCATGGAGCTGCTGCTCTGGAAGGTAAATGTTGTAGATAACACATCCTCCTCCCTAATCCTCTATCCCCACTTAGCTTTTGTCTCTGAATGCTCTGGAATGCCCATTTGGTCAGTCTGGCAATGCTGGCCTGGCTGTGCCCTCTCCCTGCCCCTCCATGGCAGGGAATGTTGAGAGACAGAGTGGAGCTGTGCCAGCCCTGCCCAGCAGCAGCCAAGGCTGGTGTGTTATCTGCTCCTTCCAGCTCCCAGGGCAAAGCACAGCACTGAGGGATGCTCTGGGAGCATGAACCCAGCCTATTATGAGTAGAAAAGCTGCCCATTTTTTAAAAAGGTTGCAGAGTTAACAGGTTGGGCTAGTTGCTGCCAGGGTGGAGTTCTAACTGTTTGTTGTTGTAATCACCTGTCGTTTTTGTTAACTACCTGTCCTTGATGGTCAAGAATTCCCCCTTTTGTCGAGTGACACCCTGCTGCTTCCTGGAGGATGGCACCCAAACTGTGAAGAGGAGGGGACATCGGCGTTGGCATGCAAATGACATTGGAACCAGCATGCAATGGGAGAAGCCCCTCACCCAACGTAGCAAAAAACCCATAAAAACAATGAGCCAACACAAAATTGTCAAATCAAAGTGATGTTTAGACGTGAGGAACAGAATCTAGTATCCACCAAGACCCTTTTTACTCCTCACCCTAACCTAAAAAGATGTTGGCTAGAGGACAGAAGACCTCAAATGCTAAACTGAAAAGTTGGGGAATGTCGTGATACTCTCATGAGGATGGAACCCCAAGCTCTTCCCAGCTTGGGGTTGCACAGACCAGTGGATAAAGCTGCACTCCTCCTCCTCCGAGTCACTTGTGGGAATTGCTCCTGGGAACAGTGGCGGCGTGAGCGCTGACCCGGCAGTTCTCCTCACCCGAGCTGATCACTTTTAATAAAGGCCTAAGAAAGGAGAAAGGTCTCCTGCCTGTGTTTATTTCACAGCCCAGCCAGACCCACTGCACCAGGGGAGCAGAAGCATCTCCTCTGTGACCAGATGTCTCTGAGATATTCTAAATATGGCACATTTGTTTCTGTAATGAGCAACTACAGGGCTTGTTTAGGTACATAGGGCAATTGATGGGTGCAAACAGGAGCTAGAAATGAAACTCATGAATATGTGAAGCATTGCTTCCCAAGCAAAATATGAATGCTGGACACAGGCAATTAAGCACTCCCTATGTTTTCTGGATAAATATGCAAATTTGACATTCAAATCAGACTTCTAAAAAAAATTTCACCCAAGTTAAAGCACTAAGAACATAAGCAGTCCAAAGCTTAAGTCTTTTTGCTCCAACTTTAATTGCTTGCCATAATTTCTGTTAAGGGCAAGGCACTTTAGTAGGTTATCATTCTGCTCCTCCCAACTGTTTCAAAAGTCAAGTGTGGTTTCCCCTGACACATCACATAGTGGATGGAATTTTTAGATGGAGAATTTACAGCAGAGTAGCATGCAGGGAATTCATTAAAGCTGGGGGAAGGAAGTCACTGCAAGAAGGTGACAGTATTGTTTGCATAATAGGTTTGCCTGTTGCAAACTAAGACTAGCTACTGAACTGCCTTAATAAATTGCATTTTCAGTAGATAAAGAGAAGATTCTGGAAGAAAGAGGGCCAAAAAGTTGATCATATGAAGTAGAAAAAAAAATGTTATGGGATAAGCTGTTAAAATGTGTTTACCATCACAGATATACACTGCTGTTAAATGCAGATTTACAGGACAAAGGACTCTAATGACCTCTAATTCAGGGCCACAAGGCTTTTGGGAAGAGAGAATTTGATGTGCCACTCCTCCCTCACACGATTCTGCTGCAGACAGTTCCCAATCTGGATTTAGCATTTTCGGTGGGGATCTAAGTTTCTGTCTTGTTTAAGTACAGTTTGTTCCATTGTTTGTGACTTCAGTACTCTGCCCTAAAATGAGATTTTATAATATCATATTTTAAGGCCACAGATTATTAACACCACTGAACAATAGGCATCATAATCCTCTACAACCCTTTAACTCTGCTTCAGAATGATTTTAAGGGCTCAAATCAAACTGGGGTGGCAATTAGCTCTTGGAGTTGACCGCAGGGAAAGATCTGTGTTGTAACTCCAAAGTAACTTTTTTAACCTTTTGGTAATGGACATAATATTTTCTGAGCAGCCTGTTCTAGTGGAATGGGGAAAGGGACTGGAATTAAATAATCTTTAAGGTCTCTTCCTGTAATTCTGTGATTCTATGAAGTGAATAATATCAGAATATTCTTATTCAATTTAAAGTGGAAAAGAACTTGAAGAGTTGATGCTACCTGAGGAAACCAAGTTGTCCTGCTCTGTAGGTGAAAGAAGGTGGCAGGGAGGGAAAGAGAGCACAGTGAAATAAAAACCAGACCATGTCCACTGCACCTCTGGATGCTATGGAATAGAAACTCCACCTTATTGTGAAGTTTCTGAGCCAGGGACTAATGAAGTCAATCACTTTGATTGGGAGGGTCAGGTAGGTCAGACTCAAAATCCTCCTTGGCTGATTTAAGCTCCTTTTGGTGTGAAGGAGCTGCAAAGCGAGTTCAGCCTAGGACAGCACTAGAGAGAAGAAGAAACCTGAAGAAAAGAGCAGAAAGGCATTAGCATAGCAGTAAATATCTTTTTATGCATTTTCTGGGTCTCTCTGTCACACACAAGTGGTGGAAAGGTCCGATGGACGCTGCAGTACCGAACTCTGCCGTGCTGGTGCTGCTGCCCATGGGCTCCCTGGCGCTGTTGATCCATCCCAGGCACACACTACGGCTGTCCTTTGTTTTCTGACAGATTTTATCAGCCTTAGAAAACGGACAGTACTCTTACTGAATGCCTTGAATCCCAAGTCTATTTGACAGTCACTGCAGGCTTGATGTGCAGCGGTCTTTGTTAAGGAAAGCACAATATTTACATAAACAGGCTGACCTTTTAAACCTCATTTTGTCAGGAGGAGCTGAAGGGGAGGCGATGAGGGGAGAGAAGGGGGCAGAGGAGACTTTGCTACCTGTTGCTGTAAGAGAAATCATATCCTGAGGCAAATACACCTTTTGTTTTTATAACTGCATAAAGTGTCGTATCTTTATCTACATATTTAACCCACTACACTTGAAATGTACACGGAATTATTTTCTTTACAAACCATATCATCCTTCCTTCACTCCTTTTCTTACATCCTCGCTAAAGAAAAAAATCAATAAAGCCCCAAGCAGCGTAAATCATTGCTAAGATCAGCTCACTCCACGATTCTTTAGCATAAGAATGATTAGATATGCTGACAGGAACAAACCAATGCGATGCCGGAAGAATCTTGGGTTCCTGCGCTTTCCGATTTTTCCCCAGCAGATTCTGGAAACATAAACCTGCCAGGCTGGCAAACAGACACGAAAGCTTCACGCTGGTGCTTACAGAGACAATAGAAAGAAGACAAAAAGCTTCTTAATAAAAGCCCAGAATTGCCATCTCATTTAAAGACAGCACAGAGCACAGCAGATGAGTGCTGCTGTAACTCTCCATATTGCCTGGCACATCCATCACATAGTCTCATGGTTGCTGCGCTCATTGATCCTGCTGAGCGTGAGCTGCACCCATCCCTTGCTACCCTGCAGGGATGCCAGAGCTCCGTGCACGCTGCTCCTGACACGGACCGCCTTTCACTTTACCCGTGCTCAGCTCTCAGCCCGACTACACCCAGGGAAAAGCATTTTTATTAGCCACGAACGCGTGTCTGTTCACAGCACGGGTGTAGAAGAGGGAGCGGGAGAGGGGAGGGGGACACATACATCAAGCTCCATAAATGCTGGACCCCACACACCTTCAAATTCCGCACGCATTCCGGAGCCGCTATGCGAGGGGAAAGCTGAGTTTTCCACCGAGCCAGGTTATTATTTCCATGCCCAGAGCCTGGAAGCATCGAGAAGCGGGGGAAATGGAATGGAGAAGCTCCGCTTACCCAGGGCAGGAGAGGGACTCGAGTGATGAGCAGGGGAATTTCCGCCCATGCCCTCTCCCCGCAGCAGGGTCGCTCCCCAAATCCACTTCCCCGCTCAGGGATCTCCGCATCCCTTCCGAGCGAGAGCGGCGCCGGCCGGGCTGCAGGGCTGCGGGAAAGATGAAATAAAAAGATGAGAAACAAAGGGCTGGCCGAGGGTGGCGGCCAGGTATGTTCTTACCCGCTCGGGATCGCCGCCGTGGCTCGCTGGATTCAGCTGTGGTATGAGCATTCACTTAAAGTAATTACATTAAAGAGTTGAAATATCTCATAAGAACTGTCTACAATATGCCACAGAGGAAGATACATAAATCAAATAAAAAAACCCAGATGAACATCTAAGTCTCATAACTGTTCAATCCTTTCAAAATAAATCCAGGTTAACATTATATTTTGTACCCAATTAAATACGTTCAAGTTGATATTTAGTAACAGTCAGCTCTGAAGCCCCTGGTTAAAATAAGAGGGACTGTAATTTTAAAATATTGGTCCAGACAGGCCATACTACCTAATCCGTGATTTATACCACATTTGTGGACAAGATCTCACACAGAGAGAATTTGAACGAGATATAAAGAGACTCCTGAAATCTTGAAGCTTGAAGGTTATTCTTAAAAACAGGGAAAAAAGGAAAAAAAAAAAAGAGAAATCAGCTCAACTTAGGAGTTGTTATTATGGCAAAGCAGTGCCCGGTGTCTCGAAAAAAAACCACAACAAAACCAACCCCACATCTACCCCAGCGAATCCCATCCCTCTTCGCAACTCCTCTTGCTATTCGGGTTTGCTTCCCTCTCTCCTCCTCCTTCTCCCCTCCCTCTTCCCCCCGTTTCGGGTTTGGAGCCTCTCTCTGCCCTACACACACACACAGACAGGCACGCACGGTGTAAATGGGTTGTCACACACGCAGAACCGCTGCTGGTTCCCAAAGTCCCCCCAGCCTGCTCAGCCTTCCTCTAGCTTGAAGCCGCAGATCATGGACTATATGCTTGGAGCCGGGATGCGTTTTATTCACAGCCGCTTCGCCTCCCGCAATTTCACCCGGTGAGTAAGGTTTGATTTCGCGTTCAGGTGGCGTGCCTCCAACAGGAAAGACACTAAAAACAGCAGGGAGAAATAAAAAGAAAAGATAAATTAAAAAAAAAAAAAGTTTTGCTTCCCCTTGTTCCCCCACGGGCTGGCTCCACTTTCTAAACTCGAAGGAATTAGGAAGCACCAGTTTTCTGCTCACGTTCATTCCCAGCCGCCGCGCTGGGCGCTGATTGCAGCGCGCACCGCAGCACCGCTTCCAGAGCCGCCGTTCCGCCGCTTATTCATCACATTTTATTCATGCTTCCATCAGGCACGGCACCTGCTCCATTCCCCGGTTAACCCCTGCCGACGTGGGCGCTGGAAGGGCTCAGTGTGCCGAGGCAAGGACAGGACGGGATTGCTGCTGGCTGAGACAGCCGGGAGCATCCTGGTGAATGTCTGGGAACCTGCGGGGGGAGATCAGCTGGAAAAGTTCACTGCTCTTCCCCATCCCCTGAAGAACTTGCACAGGATTGGGGGTGGGGAAGGATTCTCCAGAAGGGATAGGAAAGGATTTCCAGACCTCAAGCCCTGCCGCATGTGCTGGGAGGGGGCTGTGACCAGGCGGGGGGGCCGGGCAGCAGCGGGGTCGACGGCCGGGGCTTCTGTCCTGCTGCTGCCAGGGCTTCTGTCCAGCCTCTGCAGCCGCTCACTGCTCACCCTTTCCTCACTTCTCAATCCCATCGCACCCGATTTCATTTATCACTATTTTCATGCATACATGTATTTTTTGCTGGCCAAAAATTGGCTCCAGAGCAGCACAGGAAAACGTACGCCCATCTATACGTGTACCTGAGGTAGAGGTACATGGCAGGGCTCTTGCATCAAGTAGGGGCTACTTAGAAAGAAAAAGAGACAAGAAGCAAGGGAAATAAACGCATTACATTTAAAAAAAGGACAAGTGCCTTCAGAGTGCTATTTGTGGTTGATACTTCCAGGATTTTAGTGTCTCTAATTAGCGGCAGAGATCCTCCCACGGTCAATAGCAGAAGGCAGGGAGGAAACATGCTATGTCTGACTGGGCTCCGTGTAACTCTGTCATTTGGGTGCAGGATAAGAGAGTGTGTGTGTGTGTGTCTGTGTGTGTGTGTCTGTGTGTGAGCGGTCATATCTCCGAAGCAGAACCTGCAGAGATCACCAGGAAGGTGCTCGAGGCTTGCAGGCAGGTAGAGATGCCATGGAGAACTAACAAGATCCGAATTTATTGCCTGGTGGCATGCAGAAGACGGGAAAGACCAATTCAATGCCAGAGTGTGCTCCCCCCTTGTTCTTCCCTCCACCTTCCCCCTCCCCGCCCTGCTGCCTCCCCCCTCTGCCCCCAGATTGCTGGCTGCTGTCTGGGAAGGAGTAGTGAAAAAGCCCTTCAAGCATGGGATCCAAAATCCACCCTTCCACCAGCTCGAAGCTCCCATGCCTACTTATCTCCTTCCAGCTCAGCATCCCTCTCCCGGAGACTCCAGCAGGTTTTCCCATTCC
>NW_005054517.1:317108-325525 GCF_000277835.1 Geospiza fortis
GCCTCGGACCTTTCCATGACTGAGGTGATTAACCAAATCCCAGACATTTCCCCTGAATCACCCGCTTCTGGTGCTGCTGCTGCCGGGATCCTCCCGCACCAGGCTGCTCAGAAAGTTTCCGTGCAGTCATACCCCCCTTCCCTCCTTAGGTAGGGAGTGTGTTTCTAAACCTCTTTTTAATCTTCCCCCAGCCCCCCTAAACCTTTAATAAAGAAAAAAACCCCAAAACAAACCAGCAAGTCCTGAGGGATTTCTGTTATAGTGGGAATAGCTCAGCCAGTGAGCATCGCCTTGCCGTGCTGCTTAAATGTTACCGCTCTGCAGAAGAGATTTATGTGCCCATCAGCAGAATATTTCCCGGGTTTAAGAGCGCTCGATTTTCCCTCTGCTGACGGGGATGGGAGACGGCAAGGCACAGGATGAGGGCAGTGGAGTTGTTTGGCTCACAGGCACTATGACGGGTGGCAGTAAAACGGTGTCTGGGCAGCAAAAGTGACACAGGTTGGACCGGGTGGCATTTCCATACTCAGCAGAAGGCGAGGGGATGCACATCAGCCCCTTCGCATACAGCACCAAATTAATGCAAGTAACATGGGCTTAATGGGTGATTGCAACAAGCGACAGTCAGGCGTGCTAAATGGAGAATATTCCCACTACCCTTGATTTCCAGCATTCCGCACCCCCAGCCCAGGGAAATCTCCTTCTCACACGGGGCTGGATGACTCAGAAAAAAACACAGGAATAATGGGCAGCGGCCAGGCGGGTTTTGCTTTGCCGTATTTGGTTCTTTTGCTTTTTGTACAATACACTGGTGGTGTGGAAGCACCTCCCGAGCCCCGCGGCCCATTCCCGACAGAACGCTCCCAAACATCTCTCTTCCCTGCATTTAGATGCCCAGACTCCCTGCTTGCCCGTGTCTGGCTTCACTGCCAAGGATTACCTCCCTCTCCCCTGAAGCTGCGTGGATCTGGGACTCCCTTTTGGCCGGGAGTTCATGTCCCCATTTCCCATACCGGCGGTGGCAGACGGACATCCAGGGAGGTGGCCCTGGCACAGGGAACACCTTTAAACGTCCAGCCTGCCTCCTCATCCTCCCGGGCTTCATCTGCCCCGCTCCTGGGGCAGGTCCCGGGGGAAGGAAGGGTCGGTGACAAGGCGGAGGTCGGGGGGACCACGCCGGCAGCAGGAGGGGATGCTCCGGCTCCGGAGCCGGGGGTGGCAGCGCCTGTCGTGGCTGTGGGACCCCCGGCTCGCCCCTCCTCATCCTCAGCAGCTGAAGGCAGCTCGTTTTGTGGGGAAAAGAGAAAACACACCCCTCTCCAGGGAGCGGTGCCGCCAGCCCGTGCGGCAGAGGGAGCAGAGGCTTCACCGCAAAGGGTTAACGCGGGGCTGCGGGGTGCTCCGGGCTGGAGTCCTGTGTGCGCCTCTGAGATGCACCAGCCAATCCTGGAGACAGCAGCGTGAACTAGATGTAGCATGCTGGAAGGAGAGAGGTGAAGAAAATAGGGTGTAAACTGTCAGCGCACACCGCGAGGCGGACCCGCTTCTTGGGCTGCGATTTCTTAGAGACTTAGAGAGCATCATGCATTTAAAAAGGTAAGGGCTTTGTTGCCGACACTCTGTATCGTGATTCACTGCCGGATTCAAGTGCGTTTTCCGTGTGGCTTTCATTTAGTGATAAATTGTGTAGCGCAGAGTGGGGAGAAAGTGGAATGTGGCATGATTTACTGCTCGGGAGCTGTTTGGAAAGGCTACGTCAGCTTCGAGTTGTAATGATTTCATGTAGAGATGGAGCAAGTGAATGCATGTGAAGTGAAGTGAATTCATGACTGGCAGAAAAATGTAATGCATGTGATAAGAGAAGAATGTTCTGTTGTAGCAGCAAAATCAGTTATGGATCCACTGAAATGAAGGCTAGTGGGAGATAGACCTGATTTTGAGAAAATGTAGAGTAATTCAGATTCATGTATCTGACAAGTAAGTCTGTCAGATAAAACCAAAAATAACTTCATTCCTAGAGAAAAAAACTCCATGTTTATTAAATACAACATCACAAAAGAATGCTATAAAAAGGAGTGAAGTCAGAACCTTACAGAGTCTGTATGTGCAGAGATGAGTGACTCTGACACATTAAGTGTACAGAGATAAAGCTAGAGTGGCCCTGCTAACATTTACAGGATATAAGAAATAACTTCAGAGGAGCAATCCGTTTAGATATCAGACTTCACAGACTGCTGTCATTGCTCAACCCCATCCCTACAAGGAGTTACTCATTTTAAATAGGTGCTCTATCAGCTTTACCACAGGACCAGCTTTGGGAACAGAAACATTTGACTGGATCTCTTCCTCTCTGTATCTAAGCATAGCAACAGACCCTCAGTCTCAGATGCTGTTGCAGTGCTAATCAGCAGAGTTCCATCCAGAAACTACCTACAAATTCTTGCCTCCGAGCATTTTTTCTCTCTAAGACGTGTATAATTTAAGCAGGGGAGGAATAAAAAAAAAGATCTGTGATGTTTTCTGTAAGCTGATCCTCCTCCAGCGAGAGCAAACCTCCCCAACAGATGCTGAGTTCACAGGAGTTGTGTTTGGGGTGCTTGCTCATGAAATGCTGAAACCCTGTGAGTGAAAACGAGAACTAAGAAACATGAAAACAAGCAGCTGAATGTTTTTACAGAGCTCAGTGCAGGAGGCAGCATTTGTACAACAAGCCAACAAAACAACGTGAGAATATTCAAGTGATGCAATCCTCCCATCTTATCCTTTCCTATTTTTTCTACTCCTCTCTGAATGCCTTTGTGAAGAATTAATTACAGAAGTCAAGTCATTTTTTACACCAACGTGTCCAAAAATTTACTTTTTAGTCACAGAGATTGCAGTGACTTGTCACTCCTCGCAGTCCCAGACAATGATTTATGGGACTCAAATATTTTTACTTCATTTGTATTAATTCACAACCATATCTGATTGGGATCAGTCTAAGTAATTTCTTGCTTGAGATGCAACACCTGCTGAAAACAAAAGGAAGATCTTTTTACCATCAAGCTTGCTTCTTCAGCAGTTTTTGAGAATCTGAATGGAAAATTGGATGATCAAACTACTCACCTAAGTTTTCCTTAGAAGAAAAAGAGTGGTGGAAGGTATTAGGTGATAGTTTCTGGAAACATTATTTTCTAGCTCTCAGGCATACCTAGTGCAGCTCTTTCTTAATCCTCCCAAAGCTTCACCTCTCCTCAAAACCAGAAGTAGACATTTTTTTACTTTCCTGAAACATTAGTAACCTCATATGGGAACAAAATCAGCAGAAATACACTTTGAGTAACAGAGCCCAAGGGCTCTTTGAGAAAGGTTACACTGAAGCCACTGTCCTGTTAGTAGACTACAGCCAGTCATTTCATGAGGAGATAATCTAACATCTTCCTAATCTCATCCTATATCAGCATAAGAGAACATTTTTTAAAAACAAATTTGCAACTACATTCTCTTCATACCGTTGTTTTCCTTTTGCTCAGTATATGTGTGTGTTCAGTGAGGGCCTGATCTAGGACAATTCAAGGAGATCAGAACATCCCTATTAACTTCAATAAAAGCAAGATCAATTTCCAAAACAATCTTTTGGAACCCAAATGAACTTCAGATTTAGAAGGGGAAAAAAGTGAGCATCGTGAAGTTACATGCTGCGTACTGAACAGTGGGAAGCTTTGCATATCTTGAGTCAAATATTATTAAAATAATAAAGAACTAAGAATTTGTGACCTGATCTTTCATTGGTCTAGGCCTCAGTACTTTTTCATCATTGATAAATCAACATTTTCTGTATGAAGCTGAGGAAGCCCCGCTGAGCTGCAGGTAATCAGCACCTTGTGACTGGAGTCATCACCCTGCTGAAAACCGTAGTGTGAATAAATTTGGTCTTGCAGCTTTGAAGTTACTAATTTATATGAACCACAGTTTGTGTGCATACACAAATATGGTTTATATATAGACATAAATATGCATGATATGCACTACACATCCTTCCACACCCATGGTCTGTATAATCACTTTTTTGCCCTTGCCCATACCATGGGAATGATTTTTTAGCTCAGTCTCTTTGCTATCTCCCACTGAAAGTCTTCACCTGCGCTGTGTGCCACAAAATAATGCGCTGAGGAGAGGCAAGAAGGACACTCTGCCACATCAGAGCTTTTCAACTTTAACTAATGAGCCTCTCACAAAGGCCACAGATTTTGTTCCACCTTCAGAAGAAGATTGACCAAGCAATATATATTGTTAGCTAAATTAACACCATTAAACTGTAGTGGTTTCTCTTGTAATGAGGTGAGATCGTAAGGCTCTGTGTCACATACCTTTACTGTAACAGTTACATTAATGGGGGAAAATTCTGCTGATTTGCAGTAACACCTTCATTGCCACATCCACCAGCTCTGATTAATGAGAAAAGTGGTTTGTAAGGCACTTATTATACATTGGCAAGTAAGGGATGTAAATCTGGGGAGTCAGAGCACTGCTCTATGCCCTTAATCCCATATTGTTCATGACTCCTGAGAATTCTGTAGGGCTAATTTAGCTCTTTCAGTACTTATAAACCTACTAGAAATAACAAAAACACCTGGTTAATTGAACATGGACAACCACACTGGAGTCAAATGGGATTATTAAAATCCATTATAAATGTTACTTCTCAGTATTTTCTTTTTTTCCTTTATTTGAAATCTGTTTCTGAGGAGGCTTAGCATCACTGGTGAAAAACACTGCTAAATGTGGCAGCCCAAGTGTACATTTTTATTTCACCTAAAACATTACTGATCCCTATTCATTAACAATTTTTTGGACAGAGAGAGCACATATATGTTACAACAATTTTAATATTGAATAATTCAGCATGGTTTGTACTTAATGAGCCACCCTAAAGGTTAAAACTGCTGTAGTTAAGGGCACAGATGATACCCACCTCTTTTTCTCCAGAACATGTAGCTGCTCAGCATTCCTTGGATGAATCCCCTGATTCCTTTAGGTCTGTAGCAGCATTTCTAAGGAAGATACTTGTTTAGGGAAAGCAGCACTGTTTATGCAGGTCAAGACTCATCCTGCTGCCAGTCTCTGGAGACTGTGGATTTATTTCACAGAGAGCCATTAGTTGGTGATGTTCTCTTTTTAAGTCACTGCTCCTGTGGGATGTGAATCTGACTCATTGACTTAAAAAGTAAAAGCTTTAGTTACTACCTAAGTAGCCTTTAAGCTCTCTGCTAGCTTGAGTTTATTAGATTGATTCACATTAGTTGAAGACATGGTAGTGGCTTTTTTTTTATTAAAGTACTCTTATTTATAAACCAGCTTAACTTCTTCATGCTTGCTTGTCTTGGCCAGGCAAAGCCTAGAGCATTTTCTCTGTCTTTCTGGAAAAAATAGGGTATAATAAAGAAAACTGATGGTCCTCATATTCAGAGAGACTGCAGTGATCTGTAATTCCTCATAAATAGACTTGTGTCACTCATTCAGCACTGTGCAGGTATTCCTGAAAGTTTAAAGCTCCTCAATATTAGCTTAACAAATTTCTACTAAATGAGAATGTGTTTTCTATGAGCTACAACAAGAAATAGTGACAATTTCATACTTAGGCAGTTTCAGACTGGGTCATATCTAAATTAAAACAGTAGGGAGATTGCAATTCCAGATGCAAACTCAGACTTTCACTCCCTGTAGCACGATGTTCATAAGAAACACATCTTTTAGCAGACAGACTTTTTTCCCCTCTCTCTAATTTTGCAATTTCTTCTAATCTTGTCAAAAATCAAGTCTTTGAGCTAGATTTATTTAAGCTTTATTTATTTATTCAAGCTTTGAGTCTTGTCAAAAATCTAGCTTTGGTGCTAGATTTATGTGAGATAGCAGGCTGCCCAGTACACATAACATAATTATTACTTGGACAATCAAGCTTTATCCATCCCGAGCTGCAATTAGCCCCAGACTGGTTTGCTGGAGCTTGAATCTTTGCTCAGTCAGCCATAAAGTCCCTACTCTTGCTATAAAACATTAATAGCTATAACATGAACATTTAAGAGGATCTGGCTACTGCCCACGCAGTGGCTACAGGCCTGGAATGCTGCAGCAAAGGGAGTGTGGAAAAATCCTGCAACAGTTTTCAGTAGCATCAGCTCTAGAAAAATGGTCTCTTGAAGCTTCTGTGGGTCCTGCCTTGAGAGCTGGCACAACAAGTGGTGTGAGTTTGTTGTTTCTTTCCTGTTAGAATAAATAGGTTGAAGATGAGGAACCTGAAAGGAGCTTTAACCATCCATTTATATCAGCTGAACACCATGTATGCCATCTGTGAAATCAGCTGTAAAATATGCTGTGAGATCTGGAGCACTTTTGTCTGAAAGACATAATAAAAGGGCAAAATAAAAACATTACCCCTCTATTAGATATCATTGTTAAGAAATAAAATATATAAAATAATCCATTCTTCTTGCAAGGCATCCAGAGAAGTGCACTGAAAGAAAAATTTCATGCCATTAGATCTTTATGGATGTTATTCTTAACTACTGATCTAAGTTGTAACCACTAATTTTCACATGGAGAATAAAATCAGGAAGAGTGTAAATTCTTGACCAGATACAGCCTTAGCTAAAATTAGAGGGCTCTGTCCATGCCTGAGTCAGAGCCTCTAAACTGAGAAAACCGTTCTTAGAAATAAAAGAACCCCCAGCCACATCATTTGTGGATTAGGTCAGGTAATATCTGAGGGGATGGAAGTACATGAAACTAGGCTGGATTTTGTGAATATGTCCCCACTGCAATCAGTACAGTACATTGCTATTTTGGCTCTCTTAAGTCCAGAGAACAGCTATACACCATTATTTTTTTCCTTCATTATTGTACAAACAATATTAGCAATAACTTCAAAGAAACTTCTATTTTTGCCTGAGACTGACAAATCCTTTCCTCTCTATCCTTTTTCTGAGCATTTCTTGCAAAATCTCCAGGAACAGAAATTTTAATCAGCAACAAAAATAGCCAGCCACTCTGTTCATGGAAAAATCAACTTCCTTTTTATTTTATAACATTTTTGCCATCCAATAATTTGAAAACATTCTATGAGCATTGCTTGTTTAGGCTTCTTGATAGAAGCTGTCATTAAAGAAGGTTAAGGCACTTGGCAAGGTTTATACAGCACAATCAAAGTTGTACTTTGAGGTAGCTCAGCTCCAAGTACTCTCCTTCCTCTCTGCAACCTGAATCTTCTTCAGCTCCACAATCTGTTGGCGAGCAAAGTTTCCTCCCACTCCATCCCATTCTGTACTACTAATCAGTTATATTTGGATTTTTCCTCGGGCTTGAAAGCCTCTGGAAGCAAAGCTTGAGTGTACAGTGTGTAAATAGCTGCTTGCTCCTGCTCTAGATGGTAGCAGCTGTAAGAGCCCTGGGTATTGTATTTGCTGGGAATGCCTGATGAAGGCAGGAATGATGAATCTGACTCCATGTTCTCAGAAGGCTAATTTATTATTTTATGATACTATATTATATTAAAGAATACTATATTATGCTATACTAAAGAATACAGAAAAGATTCTTACTAAAATGCTAAAATAATGAGAACTCGTGACTCTTTCCAGAGTCCCGACACAGCTTGGCCCTGACTGACCAAAGGGTGAAAACAACTCACACCAGAATCCAATGAAACAATCACCTGTGGGTAAACAATCTCCAAACACATTCCACGTGTGAGCAAAACACGGGAGAAGCAAATGAGATAAGAATTGTTTTCCTTTTTCTCTGAGGCTTCTCAGCTTCCCAGGAGAAAAATCCTGGGTGAAGGGATTTTTTCAGAGAATGTGAATGCCACACCTGGGTTTAAAAATTAGTACCAGGATGGATTAAAAGAGGAAAAGGCTGTTTGTTACTCCAGAATGGTTTACTGGATACACCTAATTTACATGTGTCTTAGTATCTTTGTATCCTACTGACACTTAGCTGTCAAATTGGGTCAGAAAACTTGTCTGAGGAGTGAGAGTTATGAGTGAAAAGGAGATATGCTGCTGGAACTAGTATGTCATGACTTTTCAATGGTCATTTGTTACTTAATTTCAGGAGGTAGTTTTTACAAATCCTGAGAAGCAGCTCAACTGCCATTAAAACACACCCAACGAGATCTTCAGAGTGGAGAATGCTGGATGATGATAAATTAGGCATTCATTAAAAAAAAAAAAATCCAAGATGGAGTCAAGACTTCTAAATATATGTCTCCTGTTGGAATTTTCTTCAAACTTGAAAGCTCCAGTATGCAAAACTGTATGTCACAGCAATACATGTCAGTCTGTGCCTGAGGAAATGCTGGACCAGACTCTCTCCCAAAGTTTTTGTTTTTCTGTAGAGCTGCTCCCAAACTTATTCCAAGAGAGCTTGTTCTCTTTCCC
>NW_005054517.1:325538-349559 GCF_000277835.1 Geospiza fortis
CCTTCTAACACTTTTCCTACATCAGATACTTTAGCTGAAAATTTTTGGACAATTTGGGAGAAAGTTTAGCGTAACTTGTGTAATGGAAGAGTGCTTTAAGACTGAAATGCCATGCAGAGTTTTCATGCAGAGGGATTTTGCACATAGGATAGCCTGTGTGCACTTGTGGACTTGCAAAGATTAAGGTTTCATCCCTACAGACTTCAACTCCTATCGATTTTTATGATTGCAGAAGTGCAGTCATCCAGCCTGGAGCAGACTTCAAGCTCGAAGCAGCAGGTTTTCTGTGTCTTCTTGGCACCCTGGGTGCTGGCCAGAAACCCAGGGCTTCCAGAAATCAGCTTCATTTAACTCCTTGTGTGACAGGTACCTGTTGTCTATCAAGAGTTTTGGTGCTAGCCCCCCCTTTAAAGATGAGGAACGGGGACACGATGAGGAATTGAGTGGATTTCACAAGGTCACGTATTGAAAGGAAAATGGAGAATGGCTTTACACTGAAAGAAAGTAGATTTAGGATTTAGATTGGACATTGAGAAGAAATTCTTCCCTGTGAGGGTGGCACAGGGTGCCCAGAGAAGCTGTGGCTGCTCTTGGAAGTGTCCAAGGCCAGGTTGGATGGGGCTTGGGGCCAGCTCGGCTAGTGGAAGGTGTCCCTGTCATGGCAGGGGTGGCACTGGGTGATCTTTAAGGCCCCTTCCAACCCAAATCATTCTGTGTCTCAATGATTTCTCCCTTTCAGTTATTCACTTACACAGTCCCACCAGCACCACCCAAGCTGGGACTGGAGGCCCTGGAGCCCCTGGTCAGCCTGAGGTGGGTTGAGGACCCAGATAAGGCTGGTCAAGGCTATTGAGGCCTTTTTGTGCCTTGACAGGTAATATCTTTCCCTCAACGAGCTCCTTGTAGAAACAGATTCACTCATTTAGGCAGAAAGACTGCAATGGCATTTTGGGGATGCTGCTTGACATCATCAGCTAAAACACGTAAGGATCCATTTGCACAGGAGGATGAACTTAGATTAACAGATTTAAACAGCGCCTGAGGGATTTTATACATCATGATTTGGGCAGCAAAGGAAAAAATCAGGTCTTTTACAAATATCAGACATTGAAGCAATTACCTCAGCACACCTGGCAGCCAGCAGATACTCATGGGCTGAGGAGGCTGGCACTTGCTGCACTGGGAAGTGACAAAAAGCACATGGGGACATCAGCTGAAGGCTCACAGGCACTTGCAGGAGTGAAATTCTGCAGGGACAGAGCAAATACCAAGGCAGGCTCTGTGGGCAAGGGCTGTAACACTCAGCAACCAGCCCTCCCATTCCAGACAGACCCTAGTGCAGCTGCAGAGGTTGGGCTGACATAAATTCTCTCCTTCCCTGGATGCATTTGATGTTTTCTCCTTTTCTTTGAAGGGAGAGAGGAGGAAAAACCAGCAGGATTGTTTAAAAAAAGAAGTTAAAAATCAGACACCTTACTTGTTCTTTATTTTGGCTGTTGAGGACATAGTTACAGGGCTCATGTCTCCCTTTTGAGAGGGGAGAAGAAAGCTAAAATCTGGCAGTGCATGAAGCTCTGTTTGAATAAAGGAAAGATGCTGATTTAGTGTGCCTATAATCAAAACTGCTATCAGAAACTGATATGAAGACTTATTCTTAAGCCTGGAATGTAAAACTCTCTTCTAAGCTTGTTAGACATAGATTTAATGTCTCCTTTCAGATTTTTTTCTAGATAATTGTAGCTCAGAATGAGCACCAGAGAGCAAGTTGATTCAATCCCCCTCTGGAAAACCATGTTGACAAGTATGACTTGTCTATCTAGGTGCCTTCTAATTTTTCTGTAGTGTCACACACTGTCCCCTGCAGCTCATGAGGTCAGATCTGGCGGCAGGGAGGCCTCACCATCCTCTACCCTGGTCCTTCCGAGCAACCTGGGCCACTTGGCATTGGGAGGAGCTGAGCTTTGAGATCCCTTCCAACCCAAAGCACTGTGACTGTGTGATTCAGTGATTCCAATGCCCCAAAAAGCTGCTCTGTTTCTCTGTTCTGGGTCTCGCTCCTGTCCCAGACATCTGGGGGGAATTCAAGCAGAGCTCATCTCTGTCCAACAGCTGACTGTGACCACAGGACCGAGCAGCTCACCTCAGTTCACAAGTCCTTTTCTGTCCTTCAGGAAATTCAGCTTGGGAGATGTTTTTTTTTCCTGTGGATTTGAGTACCTTCCTTTGGAGAACAGAACCTGTGTGGTGGCTAAGCCCAGAGCAGAGCACAGCTGAGATCCTTTTTGCTCTCCTCTCTAGCTGATACTGAGCATTAATCCCAAAATTAGAAAACTCCCAGAAATGTTTTGATAATTTTCAGCTAACAAACTAACATAAAGTCAGATGCCAAATTTGCAAAGAAGAATGTCTAAATCCTTTAGCTATGCCTGTGCGTTTCAGCCAAGAAACCAGTAGTCCTAAAACATAAGTAGCTATCCCACCTCATGAGATAAAAGAATTGTGAAAAGCAATAAAAGACAGTGGTATCTGCTCCCCATATTTTAAGCAACTGCTAAAAAATACCCTAAAAAGACATATACTCACACCAAGTAACTGTAAAAATCTTGCTTATAGTTTCTATATTTTCAAAATCTTTTGCCAAGCAATCATATCTATAAAGCTTTCCTGTTTCATCTTCCCCAAGAGATTTGAGTATCTTCCTTTGGAGAACAGAACCAGTGTGGTGGCTAAGCCCAGAGCAGAGCACAACTGCGATACTTTTTGCTCTCCTCTCTGCCCTTTCTGCTCTTTTCTCCCACATCACACCATCATCTTCACACCTGTTTCATTTACACTGAGCTGTGAGAGAATTCCATGGGCAGGTGCCTCCTCAGGTCTCAGTCACTAAAAATTGTTAGCATGAGAAAAATAGCTTCTTGAAGGAAGAATAAGAATCCCTGATGATAACACAGGAGGTCCTGTGGTGCTTTGCAAAGGTGGGCAATGTGATCATCACACTTCAGACAGGGAAGGGAAAGCAGAGACACATGAAGTGATAAACCCAAGGACTTAGAGCAGATAAGAGCAATCTCTGAGACACAGACTATTGCTTTATTCTTTATGTAAAATGTCTTTCCATTTTTCAGTGTCAAAATGCCTTTGAAAAAAAAGGTCTGGACTTATCTTTCCTTCTCTGAGTTTCACTGTTTCCCATCCACCTGCGGAAAATAAAATGTTGCTTCTTGCTGTTGATTCAAAGTTGTAGCATTCCTGAGAATTTTGTGTAATACCTAGAAAACAAAAGATTTGCTCCATTCCTGTTTTCCATGATGTGCAATCTAAAAGAAATATGAAGGGTATTCTGCTACACCATGTATTGCACTTGATCAAAAGCAGTACCTTTGAAATCCCTAAGGCTTGTAAGTAATGGAGGGATAGAGTACCAAAACCCTCATAAATGGTAAAATTATGACCTTTCTGAAATCCAACTGCCTACAAACAGAATTGGATGTATTCCCCACCATCTGTTATCATATTTTTTCTTTGTATGTTTATTTTTAAAGGATATACAAGTCGTATTTAATATTTTGATTAGTTCAAGGAAAGCCAAGCTTTGTGTTTTGCATAAAAAAGCACCATCTTAGATGTGTTAATTTTCTAAATGTTATGGGAAGTTATTTTTTTACTTTCCTTTGAAAGGGCATGTCTGAGAAAAACAGTCTTAAATTTTTATTTCATCATTATGGGAAGTTACAGCCAGGAGAATCCCACTTTGGCACCGAGGATTCTCAATTTTCCATGGAGAGCTGGGATAAATCAGCATTTTCTTGGAATTCAAGTGATCCTACAAACCAGAGAACTTCAGAGAGACTCTGGTCTTCTGCATTTCCACTGACACAAGGGGATCTCAGACCAAGGTCTTAGATACATCTCTCTGATTCCAGAGTAGAGAGAAATATTGAAAAAAAAACCCCAAACCTGATCTTATCAAAAATGTCCATACATTTGTTCAGTTATTTTATTTTGATCCTTGAGAACTGCAGGTAGATGTGGCCCAGAAAAGTTACTGGTGATGCTTAACATCAGCTTTATTGACTCTTACATGAAAGGTTGCTCCACTAGTGAACCAATAATGACCAATTTAGTAGCTGTATCTCTACTGTAAATTAACACATCTGTATTATACTTGACTCTCACCTCTTGGGAAGTAAAAGGTTACATGCACTGAGGTAGCAATAGATTAGTTTTTTTTTTCCCCTCATAAAATTTTCCACAATTTCCATTTTAGAAAGGATTTAAACTTAGTGATTTTTTTTCTTTTCTTGAGCATTGCTGTGCACACATCTGGGCTGTCTCTCTATTATTCTGTGTACCTTAGTATACATGGTTCATTAATTAATGTTCTGTAAGCAGGAAAGCTCAACCCACAAATCAAGCAGACACTTCAATCTGCACTATTTTAGCTCAGTGTCTTAGTGAGCTCATAAAATACCACATGTAATTATATACAACTTTAATATTTTTTTTTTAATTACCTAAAAAAGGTTGACTTTGGTGGGGCTTGCCCTACAACATGATGACAACAAAATGACCACAGATGTCCTGTTCTCTTGTTCACAGCTGAAGCTTGTCCCAGTGGCCAAAATGTTTGCATTGCACTTGCCAGCTCTACATCCACACGTGGTGTAAATACATGGATTTTGCCAGTCTCCAGAACTTTTACATGTTCAAGAGAATTAAGACTTAGTTATGGTATTCCCAGAAGATGCTGAGTCAAATTCCTGATTTCCTGCTGCACTAATGCCAGTGAGGAGACAATAGATTTCTAGCAAAGAAGAATTTAGCCTGTTTTGCTTCTTGAACTCACCTTAACCTCAGAATTTAGAAGAAGGACCAAAAGCTTAGCAGCATTTACAAGTGGCAGCTGGGTGAAACCATGGGGATAACAGAAAATAAATGTGCAGAGCATCTATACCTAAGAATTGTCCTTTAAGCCAGCACTTCAAAGAGACCATTGTTGACATGACAGTTTTTATCACAGAATAAATATTGCGTGATTTGCTCTCTGTATAATGTCTTCTCTACTTGAAAATCTCCCAGCTCTGTTACTTAACAGGTGTTTTTATTTGCCATGCCCCACCCTCTATCTACCACAAATTTAATACAGATTGTTCTTCCCTGGAGTTCTATTGTGGCTTTGGAACTGCACAATTTGTATGTTCCATATGCCTGCACAGTCTTTAGAAAATGTTTTCAGGGCATTTGCATTAATTAGAGAATTTGAATATTCAAAATTTTAGGATATTTCTGATACTGTAAGCTTTGCAAAAATCCTTTGGCTAGAATTTTCTAAATTATCTTTTAATAGGAAACAGGCATTTAGATCCCTCTAACAGCTTAACCCCTCCCTTAGCAGTCATCTTTTCAGGCTTCTGGTCCTTGTTTGTTAAAAGTCTCCTTCTCAGGAGTGTTATGAGGATTAATGCAATGCAGAATGATTTTACAATGGCTGGACAACAGACACCAGTGCATAAATACCAGTTACAGATGCACATGTGATTTTTCTCTCCTCATTTCTCTCCTGTATATTTATGCTCCTTTGGAATATACTTTCATAGATATTTAAAACAAGGAGATCTTTAAACCAAGATTATTTTCTTCAGTGCCTGCACAGGTTCTCTGCAGTTGTTTTGCCAGTATTTAATTTATGACACACCAAGAGGTGCAGCATTAAGCCAAAAATAAACTCCTGGCTCTTCCACTATTCCTTTCCAAGTGCTGGTTTAGTCTAGTGTGAGGAAGATGCTACATATACACAGTAATTAATTTTCCAATCCTAATATTATCATTTTGAATTCAAAAGGGACTCAATTAGTCATCATTACAGTTTAACAGCCTGAAACACTTTAGTGTTAATAAGTAACTGAAAAAGTAAACTCCTATCTCTTCTCATTTAATCAAGTATGGGAATTTTTCAATAGAAAAGTTAGAAATTTTAATACAGCACTAGGTATGAAAATTGAAATTCTCATGACACTCACTTTCTGTAGCTTCATATAATGTCAAAAAACTATGCCCAGCACCTTCCCTGTCTATGCTAAGGATGATGGAAGGGAATGAATATGCTGTGCAATATATTTTTCCCTGATTAATGATAAGAGACAAAAGCATTTGAGGATTTTCACTCTGTTGTGATGCAAAGGCTGGTCTGGCCTGTCTGAAAGTGACTGGAATGTTTTCTTTATTTATACTGATCTATTTTTAACAGGAAATGGCAACCAAATGATCCTCAAGGCTTTTATGGGCCAGTAGAGCAATCTATTGCATTTCAGTTTTGCTTCAAATCTGTGCAGACTTTGTCATACAGTGGGAGCAAGGTTATGCAGTGGTGTAACCTCAAATACATGAATTTGAAGGGGAAAAAAGCCACCACCAGTCTAGGAATATGATACTCAAACCTCAATATGCAGACTCTTTTTGCATGGAAGTGATGGCTTGGGAGCATAAATAAAAGTTTGAGAGGTCTCTGTTGTAGACTCCTGAAATTTAATTTCAAAAGGATTTATAAAATTAATGCAATCTGTGTTTTATGGTCAGAAACAACTGCATGGCTGTAACTGTTTATGGTTATAATTCAGTGTCTTGGTACATGCTCAGCATGAAATACGAGCTGGGTCTTTCCTTATACATTTATTGTTTGCAGGATCATGTCCAAATCATGTTACAAACAATTACACCACATAAAGCTCAAGTATTTATCTGGTTGTATAGACAGATTATTTTATTCTTAGGCTGTAAATTCCTGTTGGTTCACAAGAACCTCTGTGCTCTCCTGGAGGCAGTCAGCTTCCTGCAGGCTCTTGAGAATATTAATATCTCACATACATGCACAGAGCATATTTATTCAGTGACACAATTTCCATTATAATGGATGGGGGTGCTGAGTGTTCAGTTGCAGGACTGTTCTGTTGGAAATATCCATCTTTTAGGGTTCACTTACAGACCAAATTACTGATGGGAAGGAAAAATTTCCCACCAAGTTCCAAAAAACATAGCAAAGGTGAAAATGTCATGATGAGTGCTGATTTGAGTGAATGTGAATCCAGCATTTTATTGCCTGTAAACTCATCAGCTAGAAAAAGTAAAGCTCTCACATTCATGTATTTGAATTCATTCTGTGCTGTTTCAACTTAGACTGAAAACTGGAACTGATTGCTTCAATATATTTAGGAATCTATATGACCTTTGTCATCTCTGAAAACCTCATGATCTTGCATAGATGTTTTAATGAAATCTCTGCAGGATATTAGAAACATCAGCCCATTCCACAGGTATGGGTCTGAGGTACAGAGGGAAGCTGTGGCTTGTCTTCACTGAGCTCCTACATGATGCAATCAATAATTGATCTGTGATAGGGCACACAAAAAAATGCTTTAGGCACCATTTTTAGCTGCTAAAAAAATGTTTTTAGGCTGATCCACTGAGCTGGAGTGATTTGGACTGAAGGAAAATGCTGCTCTTAGGGATACCCAAAAAGTATTTCTAGGCTGATCTACTGAGCTGGAGTGATTTGGACTGAAAGTAAAATGCTGCTCTTAGGGATACCCAAAATTTCAGCATCTGGAGTTGGTGTAAGTCACTTGAGCTCATCACTGTGGGCAGCTCCAGAGCTCTTGATCAGGGCAGTCACTCTGTCCAGCAATGCTGGTGTGGACAGAGGAACTGCCTCTATTAACCACACTTTGCAGTGAAGACAAACCACAAAGCAATTTTCCCAAGAGAAAGCAGCCTGGGTCTTCTGAATCCCACCTATTTTCTGTCCAATGTGTGAACTGTGAGCTTATGTACAGACACTGCTGAATGATTTTGTACTGCTGTACATCATGATTATGTACAGACACTGCTGAATGATTTTGTACTGCTGCTAACAGACAAGATTCTGATGTTGCATATTTTTCATTAATGACTGGCATGAATGGGAAAAAAACCCCAACAATCCCTCCCCTGATGATTGGTGAAGGTTTCCCTTCAACAGTAAATATTATCACTGATGATGTTAATGAAGACATTAGTTTCACAGCATTTGAAGTACGGAAACACTCCACTGTTAACTAGCCTAGTGGGGTTTATGCTAATGTAAAATATAATAAAGTAGAGGCCACTATCTCTTTAAGCTGAAAGAAAGGAAACTTGTTTCTACTTCCAAGGGATGCCTAGTGTGTGCTTATCTAATTGACTGTGTATTTTGTCTAGGTGTTGAGGGAAAGCTAAGAGAATGAAGGCTCTAAGTCCCCAGTGGAAGCATGATATGGCGATGCAGTGCTGGTGCTGAATTGTTCTCTCTGATGGCTCTATGGGAGTGGATAGCACTGAGTCTTCATTGCTGGGTTTTAGCAGTTGCTGCTGTCTCGGATCAGCATGCCACAAGCCCCTTCGACTGGCTCCTCTCTGATAAGGGACCCTTCCATCGCTCACAGGAATACACTGATTTTGTGGACAGAAGTCGACAGGGATTTAGCACAAGATACAAGATTTACAGGTATGAAGCAAAGGGAAAGCAATTACACAGATGCCATCCTTAGAAGTTGTAAGTTATCAATAAGGGTTTCCTTTAAGGGAGAAGTTCAGTTGTGGGAATTAATCCAGACACCAAATTCATTGCTGAAATATATGCAAGGCCACTGTGTATTATGGGAATGCTGCTTGTGTTGTTTCTGTTTTGTTTGAAGAACTTTTGATAATTGATTATGTTGTTCTGGAAAACTTTGTTGTTTACTACCTACCTCTGCTCTGTCCTAGTGATATGGTCAAAAATCTGCTAGGGATTCAAACACCACCTTTGGTTGCAGAGAGATTACCTTTGATCATGCACGAATTGCTTTCTGTGTGGCTCATCAGGACTTAAGCTGAGGTTTTAAGAATGAAATTGTGGCTCTGCATATACTGCTGACAGAAGAGACTTCATGGTACAAAGGAGGGCATTTCAAAAGTGACTCAAAAATGTTTAATGTTAGTTTATTCCATTTAATGTTTATCTATGCCATTGCTTTGAAAAGGGGTGTTTGCTTCCCTGAGGAATCAAGTGATAAGAGCCACTGAATTTTAACAGAGGTTGCAGGTGTTTGGTCCATCACAAATCTCAGCATTAGCCTGGACCAAAGAAAAGAAAAATAAAAGGGAAGACTTCAAAAGTATAGGTCTGCTTGAGGATTTGGGCTTTGCTGTGGAATTGCTTCAACGAAATGTTTGTAACTTGTAAGTCTCTATTTTGAGACAGCACTGGTGAAATATCTCCTCAATCATGTGCAATGGGTGTAACTCAGTGCCATCCAATATTGTCAAGGACATGGGCAGGAAAAGGGGAGCTCAGTCTAATATGAGTGACCTAATGGCAAATAGACAGAAGGACAAATGAGAGACCAGGAGAGATTAAAGACTGGGAAAATAAATCTATAAGCAGACAGACTTTTTACTTCAAAATGTGAAGGATTCCTTCCAACAGCCAAAAGCAAGTGGGGCAGCAGGGCAATACAGGGCAGATTTTCAGCTCCCCTAATAACTGTCCATCCTACAAACACAGACCATACTGGTATGGGAAGACACACACTGGTTTCACTGAAAAGCACAGAAGAGATTGTGCAAATGTCATACCTATTTTTGGATACTATTCCCCAGTCCTTTAGAAGAAGGTTAGAGTGATATATGCCTATATGTATATTATATTTAATTCAGCGTCCAGTAGCCTGTGACAAAAGTGCTGGCCTCAGCATGTAAAGATTTTACTTTTAAGGAGTTGGCTTTATTTTCCTTTCCCAAATACATGCAGCAGAGGGCACTCTGTCGCAGGTCAATTTTGCAGTGGGCTCCTTTGCGATCTACAGAGAAATTAAACCCATTTTGCAAATAAAGTGTGATTTGGAAATATGCTTGATGAAGTGGCTTGTCTTAACAGAACAGCATTGCCCAATATTTACTGCGTTTTAAAAGCCAGCTGTCAGGACCAATAATGTAAAGCCAATAATGCAGAGACTGAGGCAGCATATTTTATTCCCATTATTCTGTATTAGTCAAAACTGAACCAAAATTATCTTGCTAAAACATGAAAGATGGAATTGTATTTCATTTGAGCTCTTACAATCAGGTCCTTGAGAATTTTCCTCCTCTCAGCCATCATTACAGCAACACTGTTAAGTTTCACAGATCTGTAATCACACTGCTAATATTTATTTGGGTTTGTGCATAGGTTTCAATTGACTTTAATTTACACAATCCCACAGAAAATGTTTCTCAGCTTTAGTTCCATTCTCTGCCTATTCCAGGAAGTCAAAAGAGCCACAAGCTGTACTTTTTTGATTCAGCCCTCCGAAAACAAATCTTACTGTAAAGTTTACTTGTGAAATATGGTCCCATTAGTGAGTAGTGCAGAACACCGTGACCTTGTTAGAAGCCACACACTTAAATTTATTCTCTGTTGCTTTTCTATGAGCTTTCCCAGGCTCTAGGACTTGGAGCCTAATTGTCTGTTCATTCCCTCACCTGTCTTTTACCGAATGGAAAGGATCCCTCAGGGACAGGTCCTTGTTTGAAGGGAGAGGTGAGGAGGAGGAGAGCCCCTACCTGCAGGGACTCAGCTGAATTAACCAGGGAGAAAGGTGCTAAGAGAGCCCCTCCAGTCCCTGAGCTCTTCACCCCTTGAACCACATACCTGAGACCTGAAATGTAAAGGTTAAGGATGAAGGGAAGTCTTCTTCCTTCATTTTAAATCCATGCCAGCTCAAAATCTATGTGGTGAAGGATGAGTGAGATGTGTAGGGTGAGGGACTCCAGGGGGTTGTGTCCCATCTGAGCCCTTCCTGGCAGGATGTTGGTAGCACAGTGGGGTCAGACAGAAAATGACTGAAGACCCCTTTTCTTTTCCAATGGCACAAATGTGGCAAGAGGCTTCAGGCTGCCTGAAGGAATGCCTCTCTTCTATAAGGAACAAGATATCAGCTCCAGAAAAGCCAACAGGGCTTTGAGCAGTAGCAGCTCACCTCCTGTGTCTCCAGGCTGACGCAAGAGATGACCAACTGTATCTCTCTGCCAAAACCCATCAAGTCCTGCTGCCCATGGGAACCAGCTTGGAAAGAGCAACCTCACACTGGGACTGTTTGTCTACAACTAGCAGAAATGAAACAGCCTTAATAAAAATAACACAAAGCCAGCAGTGAGTTGCACATATTCCATGTCATAGTTCAAGGTGTGTAGCAGGAGATTTCAGCATGAGACTGCTGTCTGATTTTTGTTTTCCAACAGTGGAACAATTATTCAGTGACGAGAATGATGTTTTCATTTCCCCTCCATTTGCAGTCTCAGGAGAGGCAGTAATGGTGTGGAAAAAAATTAAATCTTGATGGAATCTGTAATATCACAAGATTTTATTTCATTCCCTCATTAAAAACATTCTCTATTTTAATCAAAATTATATTAAAAAGGATGTTATTCTGCTCTTGGTTATATCAAGTAATGCATTTTTCTGTAAATACCAAAGTTACAGGTGCAAAGACCTTGGTCTTGAACCATTGTTTGACACTGGTTTGAATGGGGTCAAGGTCATGCACTGCAGGCCCATGAAAGTTACAGAATGATTAAAATCAGATAATAGGACAGAGAAATTGCAAAAGCACCCAGTAGAGAGAATAACAAAAGAATATTAAAGTGGAATTTACTTGAAGGATACATTGTCATTATTTTTCAGCTATTGAGTAAAACAATGTTGTGCTAATTCTTTTATTTCTGTCACTCGCGTGGCAGGAGACAGACTGATTTTAAAGTTTAATTTCACATATGGCAACTGTTTTTAATGATTCTCAGTAGGATTACTTTTTTCAGTTCTTGTTTTACATAACCTGTTTCCATTTAAAAATTCATGCAGTCAAACTTTTAGGCTAAAATAAGAAAATTTTCATGCAAACTTTTAGGCTAAAATAAGAAAATTGATCACTCTGTGGACTGTGTGCTAGCATTTCTGTTTTCATGGGACCACAGACTGGTTTGTGTTGGAAGGGACCTTAAAGATCATTCAGGGACACCTTCCACAATCCCAGGGTGCTCCAAGCCCTGTCCAGCCTGGCCTTGGGCACTGCCAGGGATCCAGGGGCAGCCACAGCTTCTCTGGGCACCCTGTGCCAGGGCCACATCACCCTCACAGGGAAAAATATCCAATCTAAATTGACCCTTTTTCAGCTTAAAGCTAAGCTCCCTGTTTGCGTGCCAATAAGGCAAAAAGCAACTGCTTTGTATCCACACCCTGTGGTCGCTGTAAACAAGTGTTCATCTGCCCATGAATCTGTTATAAATTATTGGGATGAAGCCAAGGATTTGCACCAAGGAACACACTGATTAACTGAGCCCAATTTCTAATAGGAGGTCTTAACCTCAGCATATTTTTTTTAAATATAAAAGTTACACTTTTTCTTATCTCCACGTCTGGCTTTTGTAGCATCAAACAATCGTGATAAAACCAACTAGTGCACCAATTGTGGGAATGCACAAGCAGAAAAATCATCTGCTACCCATGTTTTATTGTATACATTAAGGTTCAGTTATGTTCATGGGCAAACAAGCTGGCTCTCTCCAAGGCCAGGAGTAGTCAATGTTACAGGACAGAGCTGAAAGAGACAAATAAATATGAAATAAGTTTTAATCTGATATTGAAGAACACTAAATAATATACAACTGGTGTGCTCAACATTGTTAAAAGTTGGAAATTGTGGGCTGGTTGTGCTGATTTTGTGATCATTATGGCAGTGCTCTATTCCTTCTAATGCTTCAAAGGAAATACCCTCCTGCAGGAAATTTAATAATTGCCACAGTTTTTGGTGGTATTCTTCATCACTGGTCTATGAAGAAAACCACCGAGAAAGCACCTGGATGGCTGCTGAAAACCTCTAGAGGCATGGGAATGCTGTGTCAATATTTCATGGAAGGTGGCTCCTGCAGTTAGCATCAATAAGTATTTTGGCAAGGGAAACCAAGTTTATAATTTGTTATTTAATACACAAAAGGAGTGCTGTGCCTCTTATGTAAATCAGCTACCCAGACAAAGGAATTTAAATCCAAACAGAATGAGACTGAGAGGTTACCAGGATGGAAAGAGTGATTGTGAAATTATGCAAAGAACTTACATTGTATCAGAAGAGGTAATTTCTACAGAGATAGGGAAGTATTCAACCTATCAAATAAGGTCTTGAGGAAATCTCCTCAGGGATACTGTGGAGTTTTGTTGAAGCAAAATGATTTAAAACCTGAAACAGATGTGAAAAATCAGGGGAAGAAAGAGCCTCACTCTTTTAAGGTGGAAATACTTGACAATATTTGGGGGGGGGGAAGAGCTGAAAAAGGATAAAATTCCTGCCAACAGAATACATACTATAAAGTTAGATGAGCTATCTAAACCAAAAGCCATCACTGTCTCAAAACCAAATTGGTATAAACTGGCTACGAATAAATTTAGGTTGGTTCTTAGAAAAGAAGAAATTCTGGGACATACAAAGTTACAGAACCTTCCCAATCATACAAATAGGAGGAAAGGGTTTTGTGATGTGATGCAGATAAAAGTGGGTGAAGTTTTAGTGACCATTGACATCCTTTGGAGCAACTACACCAATAAGTGTCCAATACTGCTCTGCAAAAGGTATAGAAAAGGAATCTCTTGAAGCAGTGAGTTGCCCTTGGCAGCCTGGTATTCATGTAGCTTGAGAAGATTCCCTTAGAGGCTGTTTTAAAAGTGATTGTGTTCATGAACAGCTACAAAAATAGAAGCATTTGAAAATAATACTATCAAGTTAAAGATAAGAACACATTGGGTTCCTCTCCTGTGTTCTGAATCCTCTGAACCCAGAGGGCAAAGTGAGCAAGACTCAAGACTGCAACAGGACACTCACTAATATGTTTCAACTCCTGTGTGTGAACCTAAGTAGGGCCAACATTAGTTGGTTTTGTCATTTTTTTACTCCCTATCAAAATATTTTAGCCCACAGTTCTCACTAGACTTGACATATGTGACAGACAATGTTAACAAAATCCATGGGGCTTCAGTTGTGCAGGTGCACACTATGCCCTGAATCACAATTTTCACTCCAGTTACAGTCTGAAATAACATTTCCTTGTGCTCTTCCTGAGGCTGATTTGACCTGATTAATCTGGAATTTCAAAGTATGGGGAAGAAAGGTCTTTCAACAGTGGTTTTCAATACAGGTGTTTTAATGGGAATAACAGAAATAACAGAAATCTCTGCCTTTTCCAGCAATTGGCTCTATCAGTAAATAGCTTCTGGTCTGTGTTGTAATTGGTTCCTTTAGGGAATATTCCATCCAATGTGGTGGATAAAATGTACAGAAATCAGATGAATCATCATTCCAGAATGTTTGCAAAAGGCTAGATTGGGGAATGCACTAAATCCTCTTTAGAATTTCAGGGGCTCACAGGCTGGTAAGAGGGAAGAGCTTGAAGAGAATTTTTGGGTTGTGAGTTGATACATTCCCACTAGAAAAATAATATTTGTAGCCCAGTACATATCCAGACATTTTTAAGAATGTCTGGATATTAAAAACATCAATGAGTTTAATTTTGGATTGTGATACAACATCTTCTCTTATTCTAGTTAGCTGGGCATAGAAAAACATGGCACCAGTTAAAAAATTAGGTGTGGTGAAACTGCTTGAATAAGGACATACCTGAGCAAAATTAAAACTTCAGATGACCATATTTCCAGGTCTAGAAACACCTGGATAATGTCCTCCAAAATCATTGAATTTCCATTACTGTTCTAAATACAAATTCCTTTCATAGGAAAGGATTTTTCATTTAATTTTAGAGCCTAAAAACGTATCAGGTCATGATGCTTTACAATTAGCAATTCCTGTTATCAATATTATATAACATCAATATTATATTAGTTTCTTGATTCAGGGGGATTCTCTGGAGGGTATATGCTTGTGAAAAGGTGGAAATAAAGGATGAGAAAATTTAAACTGAGAAGCCATGAATACATAACAGAAAAGTTTAGAACATGTTTCCAGATGAGTTATAACCAGAGCCTAGTTTAGTTTAGCCAGAATATTAAAGGATTGATGAGTCCCTAGACTGGAGGTTCACAAAGGTGAAGGAGGGTTTGGCTATCTCCAGTATCACTGGGACAATCAGGGGTCTCCAAAGATGCGTATCAGAGACATGAAAGGTGCAGAAGAGAAAGACTGGACACTTGTTGAGGTCTGTGCTCACAATCCCAGTTGTGTGAGGGGTCTGCCATGCAAGGATAAGTGGCATTCCAATGGGCAATAATGAAAGAGCCTGAGATCTTGTGGGTACTTGTGTCCCAGGAAAAGGGCAGACAGAAATGAGGGCTCAGAGATGGACAGGAAGGCAGGCAGGCAGTTCTGATTCCCAAAATGACCCTGTTTTTCCAGCTCTCTGACATCTATGAGCCAGCGTGGCAGAAAAGTCATGTGCACTTTTTACTGAAGAACAAAAGGAAAAGAAAGCACTTTTTACTCAAGAACAAAGAAGAAATCAAGTTCATTTTTGAGACTGATACACAATATTGGCCCATATTTGAAGATCTTGGAAAAAAGGCCCTATCCCTGGAAGTGTCCAAGGCCAGGTTGGACAGGGTTTGGAGCAGCCTGGTCTAGTGGAAGATGTCCCTGCCCATGGCAGGGGGTGGAATAAGATGGGCTTTAAGGTCCCCTCCAACACAAACCATTTTGTGAGTCTCTGAAAAGCATGACAGCCCCTGAAGGCACAGTGTATTTTTAAGTGATTCTGGCTTCCTACAGGATTTGCAGAACATTCAGTTATTTATCAAGAGAGTTATTGAGAGTCATTCAGTTATTGAACACATTATTGATCAGAGAGCCCAATTCTACAGAACCCAAAGGCCTCGAGGGTGTTTTTGCCAGGGACCAGACTCAGACCCACCCCATATCCCCTCACTCCACTCAGTATCAGCCTCCTGGGTTTCAGAGGAAGGGTGGAGTTCCTCTTGGCGAGCTGGAGCAGCACTGGGCAGGGTGCTGGGGAGCAGTGCTGGCTGTGCCAGCAGGATTAGGAGTGTTCTCAGGAGTCAGCTTGACAAGAACACGAGCGTGTTTCAGCTTGGCAACAAAGGAGACTATTGATGCCAAGGTTGCCTTCTGTATATCTTCTTTTCATAATACACTGCAGGAGTCTGTGTTTTGACAATCTCTCTTTGTATTTCTCCCTATTTTTTCTGTGTATTTAATCAAAGATCCTAAAGAAACTCAAATGGCAAGGAGAAGAGCAAATCTTATTTTTTGTAAACATTATTATAATCTACTTCTAGAATATACTCTCTTTCAAAATCTAATATTTAATGATAATTATTAGATCAAACCTCCTACTGATCTGTTTCCCAAGAACAAAGAACATTTATTTAGAGAATATGGTGTGTCATCATTTCAGTTAGTGAGTTCATGAATCATTTAAGTTGCCCTAAAAAAATTAGTATAATAGAGGCTGTAACTTAATGGTTTCATGCAATCACTGAAGTAGTGTAAAAGCTGTTTAGCACTAATAACAGATACATTCTTCAGTCAGCAGGGTAGTCTGACAGGATTTTGCACATGAAATCAGGTCATTTTCATTAATTCTTTGAAGACATTTCGTTAGTTTGGTCTTTGTTCTTTCATTGCCCTTCCTTTTCATTTTTGTTTCAGTATCCCTGCTGGTACTATCAGTGATGTTCAAGACGTAGAGGATATCAAACACTGATGACTTTCATAAAGGAGAAAATTACCAAGATTTCTTTCAGTTACTGAAGAAAAAAGGATTTTAAAATTTTTTTTTGTTACTTGCAGCAAATTCTCTGTGCTTTTGTTTGAACCCCCATGTTGCTGTTTTCTCTTACTGCTAGGGCAGTAGCTGTCTCCAAACAGAATGGCTCTTAGGTTTTTCTTTTTGACTATATGTTAAGTCTATATGGGTGGCACATTGTACCTTATGCAGAGAAAAATGACTGAGTGGCACATAAACCTTCCCTGTATAAAAAGCCAGTGATATTGATTGGAGTGTGTGATTCTTTGTATAGAAGGGCATTTGTGCCTTTTCCATGCAGGAAAAAGAACAACTGACACCGAATGTGCTCACTCAAGAATTTTTGCCATTTTCTTTTACTATCATTAAGTTAAGGTTGTGGTCAATATCTCTGAATCCAAATCTTACTTGTCTTCTAGCTTGGATTGATTGATTCTACAGGCTTTCACAGTCATTATGCTGGTTGTGAAATTTTTTATTTTTTTTTGTAGCTACAGGTCCATTCCAGCAGAGACCCTTGTGAAGAAAAGCAATACTTCAAAATAATGTCTTGTTGCTCGATTCTGCCTAGAATCCCAATATGATTGTTATGGATAACAGTGTTCTTAAGGTCATTAATGGCTCTGTATCTCAATTCATCTTCTGATACTCTCAATTTCTACTTTATTTATGCAGCTTGAAAAGAGAAGATATTGTTACTGACCAGACAATTTGATATATACAGAGCTCTGAAAAATGCACACACAGAGCCCACCAGCAATTTAGAAGTTGTGTATGCAGGTCTCACATGCATCTATTCTATCCAAGAGATAGAAACTGGCTTTGAGGAGTGAATGCTAATTTCTTCAGGGAAAAGCACATGGAGAGGTTTTGACTTATATGTGTAACATAGTTTAAAATCAAAACAGAAGAGACACTACCAAATATTCAGAAAGAAAGCAGAATCTGAGTACTGAGGAAATGTAATTGATTAATCTAAACTAAATATTTGGGTTTCAGCTAATTCTGAACTACAGAATCCTTACAGTTCTTGAACTATAGCTAATATAGATTGGATTGGATGCTTTACTAGTAACTCAAATACAATATCATCTTTTCTTCCTGATATATATATGTTCTAATAATAGACATTGGTTCATTATCAAGTCACATCTAATTGTATTTTATTTAAACTACATCTTTAGCTATTTACAAAAAATACTGGCTACAGATAATAATAATAATAATAATAATGATGACGATGATGAAGGCTAAACTTTACACAGCATAAGCAATCTGACAACCTGCGTTAACAAGCAGAATGTGGCCTTTTGTCTACATTTCTTGTATTTACCCATGCGAAATAAATAATTATAATTTTTAAAAATAATTCATAAGTTCAAGTGATTAAAACAGAATACATAGGATTCAAGCAGGAGACTGATCATTTTCAGAGATGCTTCAGTTTCAAGACTCTCAGGAATCTCAGGCCTCCCTTGTAGTAGAGAAGCAGGTGGGCTCACAGCCCTGCAGGGCAATTAGTCAAGGCCTGCTAGCCAAGGGTGTATTGAAGATGAAGGCTGGAGACAAGTGCCTGCACGTAACAGGAAGAAAGATCCTCTTCCTCCTCCTCACCTCCTCAGAATCTGACAAGCAGGGGTGCACCAGGCACGAGGCTCTGGAACTAGAAGGCCAGACAGCTGATGAGGTGGGCAAAAGTCCTGTTGTTGTGGGACCCCCTAAAACCTAAAAACCTAAAACCTCCTGTGGGGCTACCACCATCTGTACCCTAAAAACACCTGGATGACAGCTTTTTGGAACTGGTGCTGTGGGAGCCAGCTTGCAAAGATGCCCTCCTGGATCTGCTGCTTGTCTGCAGCTGGGATTTTGTGAGCAGAGTGGAGGTTGGGGCTGGCTTGGCCACAGCAAGCACGGAGTTGTTGAGTTTAAAATCTCTGGTGGCAGGAGGAAAAATGTCAGCAAAACGTCAGCTCTGGCCATGAGGACAGCAACCTCAGCCTGATCAAGTGAAAAAGGTCCCTGGGAAAATGTTTTAAATGTGGCACATCACATTTATATGATGGACTGGGGCTCATCAGCACTGGTCAGTTTTGCTGGTCAGCAATTCCCAAATGCTGGAAATCAGAAGACCTGCTTGCTGAACAGGGATCTGCTCTTGGAAATAAGGCTAAAAAGAAAGGTGTGGAAGCCATCAGATGATGTGGGGAGAATACAGAGATGCTTCTTCCCATTGTGGGGAGAAAATCTGTGCAGCCAAAGCTCAGTTGAAGTTGAGGCTGCCAGAACTGTGGAGGAAAATTAAAAGAGTTTTTTCAAAGACAGTAATGGCAAATGGCAGAGTAAAAATAACATTGGCATATGCCAGGATGAGCATGGTCACCTCACAAACTGAGACAGAGACAAGGTGGATGTGTTTAATGTCTTCTTTCCCTCTGTCTTCAACACGGGTAATGGACCCACAGAGTTTCACTGCTGTGAGCTGGAGAACTCTGTCCATGAGAATGATCAACTCCAGTCTATCCCGAACTTGTGAGGGATCTCCTGCTCCAGTTGAATCCCTACAAATCTATGGGGCCTGGTGGGCTTCATCCAAGAATCCTCAAAGAGCTGCTGATGTCATTGCAAAATCTCTCATGATGATTTTTGAGCAGTCTTGGGAATCCAGAGAGGTCCCAGCTGCCTGAAATCTGGCAAGTGTTCTTCTGATATTCAAGAAGTGGGACTCTGGAAACTACAGGTCTGTCAGCCTCTCTTCAGGGCCTGGTAAAATTATGGAGAAGGTTATTCTGGGAGGTATTGGAAACCACCTGGTGGACAACACAGTCATTGGTCACAGCCAGCATGGCTTCCTGAGGGCAAAGTCCTGCTTATCAAACCTGATTTCATTTTATGACAAGGTAACCCACCTGGCTGATCAAGGGAAGCCTGTTGGTGTAACCTTTTTGGATTTCAGTAAAGGTTTCCAGACTGTCTTTTCAAGAATCCTTCTGGACAAAATGTCCATCCCACAGCTGGATAAACATATCATGAAGTGGGTGAGCATCTGGCTCACAGGTCAGGCACAAAAGGCTCTAGTGGCTGGGATGACACCAGACTGGCAACCTGCCACTAGTGGGGTTCCACAGGGCTCCATCCTCAGCCCTGTGCCCTCCAATGTCTCCATTAACCAACTGGACCTAGGACTGGAAGGAATGCTCAGCAGATGATACAAAACTGGGAGGAGCTGTTTGATTCCCTCAGAAAGGCACTGCAGAAAGTCCTCAACAAATTAGAGAGATGGGCAATCACCAAACATGTGGAAAAGGAATGTGCTGCCCCGGGACAGGGCAACACTGGCTCTGTGTATGGAGTGGGGAGCAAGAGGCTGTAGAGCCCTGGGGGTCCTGCTCCATGGCCAGGTGGATCTGAGTCAGCAGAGAGCCCTGGCAGCCAGGAGGGACATCCCTGTCCTGGGGACACCAGGCCCAGCACAGGGGATTGTCCCCCTCTGGTCTTGGGTGGCCTCACCTCGAGCGCTGGGGGCAGTTTTGGGTGCCACAATATAAAAAAGACACTGAACTGTTAGAGAGCACCCAAAGGAGGGCTTTCCTTCAGGGGAAGCCTTATGAGGATCTCTGAGGGCAGCTGGTCTGTTCACCTGGAGGAGACTGAGGGAGACCTCACTTCAGTTATAATTTCCTTGTGAGGGGGAAGAGGAGAGATGGACAAGTTGATCTCTTGTCCCTCATGGCCAGGGACAAGACTCATGGAAGTGGCCTGAAGGTGTGTCAGGGGAGGCTTAGGTTGGATATTAGGAAATAGTTCCTCTCTCCAGAATGTGGTGGGCACTGAGCAGTCTCCTCCGCAAACGGGTGCAGCCCCAAGGCTGCCAGAGCTCCAGGACAACTTTCTCAGGGACAGGGTGGAATTGTTGGGGCGTCCTGTGCAGGGCCCAGAGCTGGACTCAAAGATCCTTGTGGGTCTCTTCCAAACTGGCATATTCTGTGTTTCTGTAATGATGCTTTTGGTAGCAAATCGCCAGGCTTGATAAGTTAGAATAAGTGGAAAATGTGGTGCTTGTCCATCTACTGATGTCTAGAGCCCAAATATTGGTGATTACTGTGAGAATGAATCAGTGTGAATATGAATTCATGTGTTTATATATATTCATGAGTATACATTTCTGTACACATATATGTATGTGTGTGCACGTGTCTGAATACAAAGATATGTGGATATATACATGCATAAAGATAGATAAGGATTAGTAAAATAAATTAGTTTAACAATTCACCTTTTTGTAGAGAGAATACTGTTGATTAGAAAGAAAATCTTATATCCTCTGCAGTCTGGTGTCTGAATAGGAGCCTTTGGCCAAGGCATTAATGAAGTTTGCTATGGACATTTGCTCATGAATCAGACACCCAGAAAATCTTTGTAACCCTGGCAATGCCAAAAGATCTTTCCTGATTAGATCCTTGTATTAAAATGCCTATGGCAGAAATATTCTGTCACATCTTGCTGCATTTTCTCATGCTTTTGGTCAACTCTAGATTATGCCTTAAACTTATCCATTAAATTTTAGCTGTGGCTGTAATAGAAGACTTCTGAGAATCTGAAAGACATTACCATGAAACTTCTTTTTCCTTTTCATTACTAGGAAACTTATTTTTCATACCGGGGCTACCATGACTTTGCTCCATTTCTTTTATCTGTCTTTGCATATGATTCTGGATACAGTTAATGAAATTAGCCTTGAGAAGGTACAGAAAAAATTAGGTATGTATGTGACTACAGAGGCTCTTCATTTAAATCTCAGCTTTCTAGAGATTCCTTCTGTGATAATGTCAGGGGGAATTAATATGCTGTAGATTTTCCACCTGTACCTTCTTTTCTAGGTCCACCATGTGCTCATGTGTTGATGGTGCTAAGAGCTATCAATATGTTTGGTAAATATTAGAGGTGGTGCACAACTCCAAGCTGTCAAATAATCTGAAAGGAGTTTTTGTTGAGCTCTGTGCCTAGGACTGCTTTTTTCCTTAGATACTTTTGCCTTTACACTTAAAAAAAAAAGATATGTTTTTGTTTTTGTTGTTTTGTTTCAGGCCTTGTGTAGTGTCTGGAAGATATTTTTATTGTAGTTGCCTTTGAAATTTGGTATTCCTTTAAGTAGAACTATTTCTTGTGTGGTTGACTTCAAAGGCACATTTGTTTATTTAAGATTCTGCCTGATGAACTAATGGTTATATCTATTTTTGCTGCTGACTCCTTGGCCTGGGTGAGCACAAATGTGTGCTTGTTTACACGTTCTGAAGTAGCAGCTCTGTGTGACTTGGGTATGTGTTTCCTTGGCACCCAAACCATGGAGGAGTCTTAGAAATCAATGTAATACGTCAAACTCCCTGACAGTTGTTCTTTCAGAGAGACAAAAACAATCAAAAACACTAAATAAACAACCAAACTGTTCAATTTTTTTTTTAAGAGTGATGGTCATTTTCCCACTCTATGAAATTGGTAAAATGTGAATCACTTAAAAAGGAATTTTAACTATAGTAATTCATTGGAATTTAGAGATAATTAACAAGAACTTTTAAACTTCAAAAGTTGCAAAGTAGGACATTAAAAGGAAAGAAAAGTTCAGTCTTAGCAAAATGATCTGGAAGGTGCTCTACAACATATAACTCAGAATCAAAACAGTCCCTATGTTTTCTGCTCTCTGAATTAAATTATCCTGTCACAAGGTTTGGTAATCCCTTTTAGTCAATGCTGAAAAGGAAGAAAGGAGTGAAATGTATGACTTCACATTACAAATGCCCCAGGCAAAGACACTTGTGTTATTTGCCCTTTGGCACTAACCAGGTCTTGAAAATCAGGAATCATTCTATCTCCATAATAACATTATGCAAAAATGACATGACCTGTGAATTAGTCTTGTGGGGTATTAAACTCTCTGTCTCAGATGAAGTAATCCACTTCTAGTTAAAGCAGGGGGGCTGAACTGACAAACTACAGAAATTTCTGCGTCTAGACTAGCATGAAATGGTATGTTGATCTTCATTGTAAGTTGACAGGCATACAGAGGGAAATATATAAAAGTATAAATGTGTCCACTGTGGACTTGATGCTGAAACTAATCCAGCAAAAGGATTAGGATTTGGGATTTATTTAACTCCTTTCTAATATAAAGAGTGATGATGTTTTTCTCACTGATAGCAAATGGTGGAGTTTGGAACAGTACTATGGAGATTTAATTCCCATGCTGTGAAATGAGGAACAGTCATGCTCCTCATGGGCAGAAGGCAGACGCCTTCACAACCAGGCTGTTCAAAGACTGTACATTTACTTTTTATGAGCTCAGCTATTACTAAGTGCAGTAGAAAAATGTTGGGTCTTGGGTTTCTGTGGTTGAAATGGCTCCCAAGGTATTAGAGAGTCTTTTTTCCAAGCCCCGTGACCGAAGAAGAAGTCGAGATTCGTCAGTTCTGCTTTTCAAGGTTTATTTTCTCTTATCTATGACATTCTTTCTCTGACCTGCTGAGATCTGTCCAGCAGATCGGGTTGAGGCACACACTGACCACCCTTGGGGTGGTATTAACTTTTTACATTATGAACTACGTATACTTTATTGACAATAATTTTCCAATACCTATCACCTATGTTAGACAGTCTGTCTCTACTCGAAACCAATCAAACAGTGTCACCATCACAGCAGAAGATGGAGGACAAGAAGAAGGACAGGACACACCCAGATTCCTCCATCTTGCCTCTTGAACCCCCATTGTAAATCCCCGAAATTCTACTTTTTCACCCTGTGACAAATTAACTATCATTCTACTCAAACTCTTGTGGCTTGTAAATCTTCACACAAAGTTGGTAATTCTTTCTATGGGCTAAAATCAAAGGCACAGGTGTTTTTGACTCCGTGCCAAGGTCTCTGAGCCCCTTGCCAGGGTTTTGAGTCCTCCAGGGCAGCCAGAGGAATGTCCTGGGTTCTGACAGTGCTGGAGAGTGGGAAGGCCTTGCAGAGGGACCCAAACAGGCTGGATTGATGGGCCAACACCAGCGGTGTGAGGGTGAACAAGGCTAAGCACCAGATGCCTGCACTTTGTGCACAATAACCCCCTGCAGCTCCAGGCTGGGGCAGAGTGACTGAAAGTCCCTGTTGGAAAAGGCCCTGGGGGTGTTGGGGACAGAACTTAAAAATGAGCCCAGGCGTGCCCAGGTGGAGCAGAGGCCAGTGGCCCCTGG
>NW_005054517.1:349747-356518 GCF_000277835.1 Geospiza fortis
TGCTCCCAGGAACAGGGACAGGAGGAGAGGGAACGGCCTCAGGCTGGGCCAGGGCAGGCTCAGGGTGGATATTAGGGAAAATTTCTCTCCTGAAATGGCTGCTCAAGGCAATAGTGCAGTGCCCATCCCTGGAGGTGCTCAGAGGGTGTAAATGTGGCACTTGAGGACATGGTTCAGAGGTGAACATGATGCTGAGTTGATGGTTGGACTTGACAGCCTGAGAAGTCTTTTCCACCATTAGCAATTTTATGATTATATGATTTCTCTTGGGTATTTCCACGTTGGTTGAACACCTTTTTTGTACCAAATAAAATTTTAAAGCATCGTTTTCACTGAAGTCAGTTAGATAATGGTTTACTAAAAAGAAATACAACTTTGAGAATATGTGTGAATATGTGCATGCAGATTTTGGAACCAACCTTGAGCCAGAGAGGATGTTAGACACACACACTGTGCTCCCTCTGGAGTAGTTTGTAGTAATTTCTGCTTTCAGCCATTTAAAAAATACTGATAAGCTGAAATGAACAAATTAAATTTCTGGAAGAAAACAATTGTCCATTATAAACACCTACTTTTTGTCATTTTTTCCTAAAGTGCTCATGTCATGCTGTGTAAGTTTTGTCAGGGTGGTGGTTTGTGTGAAAGGATTAGGTTTAGTCTGTATCTCTTTCCACTCTGGTGCTAGGTGTATTTGATGGTACAAGATGATTTTTTAAATTTAAAATCTGGCAAAGCACAGAGTAACACTGCTTGTCATCTGTAAAGCATATGGAGTTCACCTTTGCCATTTTACTGCAGTGCTTGTTCCTACTTTTCTCTTTAAATTATGTTTTATTTTAATTTTCCCCTGTGTTATGGCCATCCCACAGTTGCAGTTTGCAATGGGAAAAGTGATTGAATATTACAGGATGGAAACTGTCCAGTTGTGCTTTTGCTGAACTGGAGAAATTAGTCAGATGTGTCAGATGAATAGCATAAATTCTGATTTTCCAGTTATGTATTTAACTGATCTTGTAGGATGGGTGCTACTCAAATGTGAAATATTCTTGTATATCCCTGCTAAAGCACATGGCATTTTACATTTGCACATGCTTTGATTTCCTGGTAAAGTACTAATAAAGGTAGGGGAACAAAGCTGGCTCTGGTTTTTGTATTAGTCACTAATAGAAAGTGGCCCATGTAATTCCTCCTATATGCAAAGACACCTCTTGCTGTCAATATAGACACAATTCACCAATCAGCAGCAATAAAAGCTCTTTAATTGCATATTTTTGTTGCAAATATTTCTAAGCAAGCATGTCCAAAGTATAAAAAGCATAATTAAAATCTATAATTCAACTATCTGGGTCCATTGATAGAAATACAGCCACATTTTAAATGAGCTTTAACAGTTTAATAGCTCTGTGCTTCAAAGAAAAGTAGATTAATACAAATAGCCTGCAAGGGAAGATAAAGGTTCAGATCTCAGCAATCTGTAAAACTTTGCATTTCTATGGAATCCAATTTCAGGCTGCACAAATAAAGTTAAGAGGATGAGTAAACTTACTGCATAGCATATTTTGTTATCCTAACTATTGTTGCTCATTGAATTAAATTTGATCATTCTGCTGAAGTTCCATTTTTGCTTCATATTCCTCATGATACAGATATGTTCTGTCTTTGATGTTCTCTAAATGTCATTGAGGCTAATGCCATATCAATTAAATATGCTGTTTGAGTGCTATTTTTTTTCCCCCACTAGTCAATCACTGACATTTTCTATACAGCTTAGCATTAGCACTCAGAAACAGATTTTCAGAAGAACCTCAGATTTTCAAAAGACTTCAGACCTCGGCGTGACATTTGTTTATTTAGGTACCTAAGGAGGGTAATTGCTGTGCTGAAAAGATGGCTTACAAGTTTCACATTAACTAGGATGGTTCCACTGTCATTAGTGGAAAATTGTGAATAGCTGACATGTTTAACAAAATTTTACCTCCTGGTTTTGTTTAGTAGGTTCAGATCCCGATTGCAAAAACTTTGGGACAGAGAATGAAAGAGGAACAAAATAAATAATGATGTGAGGGTGTAACAATAAAAGAAAAAAATCTCAGTCTGACAGGAGGAATCCTTGAGGATTTTGTGAATTAGAGGAGTTTAGTACATGGGACTGAATTACTTACAGGAAGTGTCAAATTACTGTGGATTTGATGATTAGGGAGCAGGAAAGGAGTTTCAGAGCAACAGCATTGATACAGGGCAGTGAAATTCTGAGGCTCTTAAAAAGAAGTGAGGGAAAGTTTACAGGTGATAAGTTCAGATAATAGATCTAATTGAATTCAAAAAGTTTCTTGCTGTATTTTTTTTTCATAATATGAAGTGTATTGGTTCAACTTAATTTTATATAGTTTCTTCTTGCCTTAATTAAATTTTGCCACCAGTTTGTGGCACTGGATGACGCTATATCTCTCACCTAAACCCAAATGATTTTCTTGTATAATTTACTAAAACGTTACTTTCTCTGTTGCCATTAACCAATTTTTGCTATAGAATTGGGACATCCCATTCCCCTCCAGCCTTCCTTGGGCTCTGAACCCTTGGTGGTGGCTACTGACAGTGGCACTGACAGTGATACACTTGGCTTATTTGCCAAGAGATTTCTTCACCCCATGTCAGATGTGGAAGAAATCAGAATTCCTACTCATTCTGGCCTCTAATGGCATAACCTACTTTTGAGCAGCTGGAATTGCAAATTACCTGTTCTTCAAATATATAAACTGATTATAAGTTTATATCTCTAGATTTTGTTATTATATGACATACTACCTATTATAGGAATTACAGTTGGTACCTATTTTATTTAAAAAAACCCCAATCCAACAACAAAAGCACTTCAGTTGTGTGGTGATGTGTTTGTTTCCTTTCTTTTGGGAACTGTTCTTCTTCTCAAACATTCTGAACCAGTCAAGAAATATTTTGGAGAGGAGAAAAACATTTTGGCTGAAATTTTACTGTTATCTACTTATCCAGCCTGTGTTTCCTTTACTTGCATGTTATAGGTGGAGCTCATGAAAAATTCCTTCACTGGAAGGGTTGTAAAGCATTGGAACAGGCTGCCCAGGGAAGTGGTGGAGTCACCATTCCTGGAAGTGTTCACAAAACATTAGATGTGGTACTTAGAGACATGGGTTAGTGCTGGGCCTGTCAGTGTTATATTAATGCTTGGACTCAATGATTTTAGAGGGCTTTTCCAACCTTAATTCTTCCATGATTCTATGATTCTATATTTTAGAAGCTGTGCTCTGTAATGCATCCCATTCCAAGGGGGTAAGGAGCATTCTGCATTTACAGTGCAGCAGAGCAGAGGCAGGACAAAGTCATGCACCTCTTGTTCTACTTTACTTTCTATTTTTTAGAAGAAATCCCCACATGGAAAAGAGGGATTAAAACCCCCCAAGAAAAATGTCAGCTAAAAGGCCGTGTACCTATCTTGCCTATACATGTTAGTGAATGTGTGCTCAGATGGGGATTGTTTAAGTTTTGAGTTTTGCCAGAATGGTTCTAGAGCTGGATCCAGATGTGTTGGTTGTAGAGGGCACTGTGGGTAGCCTGATTGGAGGTCTCACAGCGAAATTCCCTCACATGGTATATTTTTCTTCTTCTGATTGGCTGTAATTGTCACTAAAAAGTAAGTCTCTATTATTATACTGAGTGAAAATGAGCTGGGCTATTTCTTACTTGGATACTCATTTGTAAATTAGATTAGAGATGAATTTGTAGCACAGCTAAGTAACTGGGTGCAAAAATGGCAAATTTGTGGGTTCCTGACACTGGAGCATGAGCAGATCCAAGGAAACCCGTCCTCCTCTGCACAGGATGTGTCTTGTAAGGCCAATGTGGGCCATACAGAAAGTGCTCTGCCAACAAGCCATGCCTCATTAGCTGAGGCCAATCTTCAAAGATCGATCTTGAGCTTTCTTAAACTGCATTCTGCAGGTCAGATCTTTTGGGAAGAGCAGATGTGTCCCAGACTTCAGCTAAGAAAGTGTGAGGACAAACAGTAGGTTTGTTTGATTTGTGTGAGATTGGTCCTGTGCTGGGGACTAACCAAGTCAAACAGAAATGTTGGTCAATTCAATCAAGCTTTAGAGGTGTAAATTTATTTTTTCAAGGTAAAATTTACCTTGAAAAAGATGTTTTTGCAGTGTTTTTTCACTGTTTATTGACAGGCTTTCATGGTTTTCTCTGTGAGAAGCATACTGACAGCTTCCTAATCACGATATTCTAAAATGTACTTGTTACAAAATTAATTTGCTAGTTTGAATGTCTACGTGTGTGTGTATCTGCACACACATAGATACAATTTTCCATCATCCTTCCTGCACAGGATGCTTTAGGTGGGCTTTGAGAGCATCCTGCCTCCATATTTACTGTTACAGTGTCCTTGGGAAAATGTAAGAAAGTTCTGGACTTCTCTGAAATTAGCTGAATACCTGAAATATTCCTGAATATCCTTTGTAGTAATCATGTATGCAACTATTAACATCATGTTTGTGTGTGCAGAGGGGTTTGAAGAGAACCAATTTTGAGAGATGTTTTACATAAATTTAAACTAATGGCTTCATGCAATCACTATGATAACATAACAGCCAGATGAAATGTTGGAACCCTGGCTGCTCAGAATTTTAGACTTTCTGTGCTGACAGGCACTGACCCACAAGAGAACACTGCATTTGACCTGAGGTCATGGAGAAGGCTTCCAAAATTGAATGCTATTTGGGATTCTAATTGAATGATAATTTGGGATTACTATTGAATGACAATTGGGATTATGGGCGTGGAGTTTGAATCGAAGAGTGTAATATCACATGGTGGAAAACTTAGAGTTTAAGGTTTTAGAATACAGTAATATATAAAAAGCAAGATGGAGGTTTTAGGGCAGAGGCTGGTCCCTCTTCTTTACTTTTTTCTCCATGGGTTTGGTTGGTTTTGTGTAATTGAATAAAAAAGTCCACACTGAGGGCCATGGGTGGTTGGTTATTGAGTTAAAAGTAAAATAATTTAGGTGTCATTTCTTAATTGGACAGTTTATCCTTAAGGCCTTGTAGAGAGAGAGATGGCTCCATTTTTAGTTTGTTAGAGTGAAGTGCTCCAGAAGTCAGGGTTTGTGAGACTGTAACATAGATAAGAACTAATAAACATCTGAGTCCAAACAATGAAATGCAAGCTTACTCATCTGTTTCATCTGTTTGATTCAAAAAAGACGTGTAGAATGGAAATGTATGGTGTCATATTAGAAGCTGGAGCTCAGATGTTCCTCTTATCTAAAGAGTGCATGATCAACCTGTGGATATTTGCATGTTCATCTGTTCTCAACCTCCAAAACTGATTTGAAAACTGATTTGAAAATTGTAGTGGGTCATTAGCCAGAGTAAAGAACTCTTCAACATTAACTCATAAATACTCTCAGGTACTCTAAAGCATTTCCTCCAAAAAACTGAAGTCAAAAATTGTGGCAATGTCACAGCTTTGTTGAACTGCTTTAGGTACTCTCAGGACGGACATTTCCTTTGGAAATCTGGAAAACAGAATCAGCTCCCTGACTGCCATCTCTCCCTTTATGGAACAAGTTGAAATGCTGGGGATGATTTAATTCAGAATGTCAAATATTCAGTGCTGGTAATTCCAACAGTTATGGAGCTTTCCTCCATGTCTTTCTGCCATTTAAAAAGAAAGTAATACTGACAAAATGCTGGAATAAAAGTATTAACATCTCTGTTTACTTTGTTAGGTTACCTTCAAGTAAGAAGTTGAGACAGATAACACAGAGAAATAGTTGCAGAAAAGCCCAGAGAAACCAAGTTTATTAAAATTTTCTTTCTTCCCAACAGTCAAGCTGATGAATGCCAAACACTGCATTATGCAATGGTTTTAGTGCTACCTGAAAGGAAAGGGAATATCACTATATAGCCACAACTTCAGAAGTGATGCTGCTGTAACCTGTTATCCTCCCCCAAATCCCTAGATATAGATTCTTCCCTGTCACCATCTGGATGCAGCTTCCTGGAGGTTTTTCTAAAACACACTTTCACCTAACAGTTGAATTTAAATATAGCCTCTCTGTTGCAGGCTGGAGGGTTAAGTGTCATTTCAGTGTAACAGTCAGCATATGGCGCCTGGCGCAGGGAAAAAGAAAATTGAAGTAGAAGCCAAGCTGTCAGGAAGCTGCTGCATGTCTCTAAGATAAACTGCAGAGTTTCTGCAGTGCTTCGGGGCTCCTTTCTGGTATTTATATCTGAATTTGACACTTTTGGAGTGGTCACAATGTGTCCTTGGAGGGCAAAGAAAAAATTACTCAAAATTTCTGGTGCGCTGGCATTTGTAATTTAAAAGCGTTTGAGATGATTCCTGCAATTAGTGAGAAGCTCTTTTCAACTGCAAACGTGGATGAAGAGAGAGTGTTTTGAGCAGAGGGACTCCTCTGAGCAAGGCTCATAGGTGTGCTTGCCCATCTGGCCTCCAGATTTCACAAACCTCTTAGGAACAACAGGTGAAAGGCCAGGTTAGACCCAAGGCAGCCTTTGGGTTTTCCATCTATTCACAAACCTCTTAGGAACAACAGTTGAAAGGCCAGGTTAGACCTAAGGCAGCCTTTGGGTTTTCCATCTATCTTCCCTTCTAAGGCAATCTTTTTCCCTATCTGCTTCCTATCACTTTGGTTTACTTAAGAAAACCAGCTTTTAGTGGAGAGAGTAAATCCAACAGAAGGGAATGCTGCTCTTGTAAGGGAAA
>NW_005054517.1:356636-357235 GCF_000277835.1 Geospiza fortis
AGGTTGGATGGGGCTTGAAGAAACCTGGTCTGGTGGAAGGGGCAGGAGGTGGAACTGGATGAGCTTTGAGATGCCTTCCAATCTAAACCATTCTCAAGATTTAATTCTGAAACCACATGACAATTTCTCAAAGAATGATTTGAAGAATCTGATCACCTAAGAAACTGATCACCTTGGTTGGGATCAATGGGAAAATCATGGAGCGAGACCTCTAGGAGCACATTTTGGGAATGGCTGATCTTAAATCATGTGTGGCCCACCTGATCACCCTGAGGGCACTGACTGCCCCATACCTCCACTGTAGTGAAGCTTTGGACAGTCTCACAATGTGCTCGAGTTCAACTTTTGATGTTGCAGCCCCGATGGGAGGACAATCAGAGGGACAACAAACACAGCTGGACTGCTTTCAGAAGGTCTGGGGTGAGGGGCCTCATCCTGTTACAGTCTGCTTATTAATGGGCTCACAGTGTTCCTCCTATAAACTGAAACAACAGTGGTTCACATCACATGTGGGGAGGAATTTTTTTCTCCATGAGGACAGTTAAAAACTGAAGAGGTTGCCCAAAGAGATGGTGCAGTCTCCATCTTTGTCTGATTTC
>NW_005054517.1:357255-395629 GCF_000277835.1 Geospiza fortis
AGGAGGTTGGACCAGTGACCTTCTGAGGTCCCTTAAGCCTGTGATTCTGTGACCCTTGTAACGTTGCTGAGCTAGTGAGATGGCACTGACTGCCATTACAAGTGTTCAGAGAATATTCTTCTCTCAGTAGACTGAAAACCTCAGCTGTTCCTTGAGTGGGTTCCCTTCCAGACTCTTCACCATCTCCATATCCTTCTATTTGGCACTCTCTAACACTTTCAAAAGAAAACACTTTCCATTTTGGGTAAACATAGAGGAACTTCTCCCCTAACCTCTCCCAAACCACAGTGAACACCCCTTCTGTCTTCACAAAAACACAACTTTTCATGAGAGAGGGAAAAATGAAACTCTGCGAGGAAGACACACATTCTGTCCATACTTCTAACTGATGAAAAGCATTTTCCTATTGAAAAGAGTTTAAAGGCAGAAAAATCCTTGTCCAGCTACATTGTTCATTTCGTGCAGAGAAAGGATTCTCCACTGTATTATCTTCAGGATGTTCCATTGTGTTTTCTTTATGTATGGCTCAAACATATCTGCTTTATGAGATGAAAAAATAGTCAGTGGTGTATGTATGTATTCTGGGAGATTCAGCTCTGTGGGTTTAAAAGAGTAGGCTCAGGTCTTTCTGCATTAAGTTCTAGAAAAATGCTGATTTATACAGCTCATTAAGGGTCTCAGAACTAACTTCTAACTGAGAAAATATGGGTGACTAAGCTTATATACCTTTGTTTGAAATAGATTCAGAGTCCAGGGCTTGGAGTGCTTTTTGCAACTGAGAAAACTTCTGCCCAAATCCCTTTTTCCTTATAGATTCATTGTGTGACCATGCACAAATCCTTTAGCCTGCTTTGCCACAGATAAAACCAATTTCCTGCCTCACAGGAATCTGTCAGAGGGAATAAATGTAAATGTGCCCAGGTACTGTGGCAAGGGTAGGGGGTGTGGAAATTAACTGAGCACCACTTTTGCTCAATCTGAACTTGTTTGACCTTTCTCATTTAAAATTTAACTTTATGTATAGATTTAAGGGGATTGTTTTCATGCATGTGTGCATGTGTGTCTTCTCATCTGAATCATCTAGAAATGAAAAACATAGTAGGAGGCAGTAACTGTGATTATAAATTGAGCTTATGATGAACAAGTTGCACTTTTGTTAGCACAGAGGGATGAATTTCTCTTTTTCAAAACCACAATCTTGCATGATTTAGTCCTTGTTTTTACAGCACTGTTGGGATTATCAGTGTACTATAGTGTCTTATGTGTCTTGCAGGTGTGATTTCCACTAAAGGTGTTCTTTGCTCTTTCTAGAAGGAAAAGCAAAGTGATGGATGAAAGATTTAAGGACAAATTGTCCAATCCTTTCACCCACCAAGAAGCAGGATCTGGTTTTCATGTGATGGCTTTGTGAGATGTGAGCTGCAGATGTGTTTCTGAAACAGCTCCACACAGATCTCTTGATCAAGCTCTTGGAGCAGACCATGGTGAAGTACAGGGTCAGAAAGTAAAACAAGCCTGATTAAAGTTTGCTCTGGACTAAAAGGGAGAAGGAAGGTTTATCCCAAAAACTGGAAGCTTTAAGGAACAAAGGATTACTATGGATTATCCAATAAATATTAGTTTTCAATGTCACCTGGCCACAGAAGAATTTGTAGGCATTTCTTGGACTCCCTCACTATATTCAATGCCTTTTAGCTGCAAACAAGATTTAGATTCAGAGTGCTTAATTTATGATTGGATGTACTTCAAGAGAGAGCCAGCTGTTCAGCCATGGTTCCTGGGATAACATCATTCACTCACAGGACAAGGAGGAATCTTTGATACACAAATTGTGGGGCACCACTCATTGCCCTGCACTGTACTGGGTCAGATCAGATGCATTCCACAGTCCCTCTTGACCTTAAAACATATGGATATAAGAATCTCTGAAACAGTGGTGCTGCTTGCCCACAGATCATCACCCTGTCACTGGAAATGAGGGGACAGTCTGTGCAATGAGAGCAGCTGCTGTGCTTTCCACATCCTACAATGGAGCATCTTAATGCTGCACTTACCTTCCCTCCACTATTTACACTGCATTCCTCACTGAAAGCACCACCCAGGGATTATCTGATTCTCACTTTCCCCCCATGAATCATTTGAGACAACTGGGGGTTGTCATCATGGTTTTATTTTTATTTTGGTGTGTTAAAACATGAGAGTCAACAAATATGTATAAAACACTACAGGCAAGACAAATTTTAGCAATTCACATCCAGTTCTTTCACTGTGTTCACCTTTTGAAAATCTGCTTGTTTGACCCAGACAAGGGGATGACAGCTGTAATAAAGTCACCCCAGGAAGGTTTCTCTCATTGATCTGCTTGGACAAACAACAAGGATCAGGATTTTGCAGCATGAGCTCTTAACAATCTTGGAGACAGTCAGTGAAAGAGAAAAAATGTGAATAAGAGGTAAGACACAAATGTAGTTCTTCAGGAAGGTGGAGAAGATTGGCAAGTGGCTTTTGTAATCGCCATCAAAATTTGACTATTTCTTCAGCAAACCTAGTAAATGGGAAGAAATGGATCTGGGGAAGAAATATTCTCCCATGTTAAAAATAGACTTCAAATACTGGAGTGAACAGATTAAATATGAAACTGTTTGTGAATGAAAAATCCATTGAGGGATTATTCAGTTCAGCTGAAGGTCTTTACTGCATTTTTAAAGTGTTGAATTTTGACATTTTCACCTCATTACTTGCACCATTTTCCAGATGATTTAGGAATATGCTGAACAAGAGAGATCCATGTGGGACACAAGAATCTTCTCCCTTGTGCACAACCCATCATTTTTCCACCCTATATTTGTTCCCTGTCTTTTAGCAATCCACTAGAGGATCTTCTCGCTTGTCCCATTGCACCACAGCTTCTTTAGGAGATTTTGGCTAGGAAACTTCTCTAATGCCTTTAGAAAGCTGAGTGCTCTAAGATGAAAGTGAAGCTGTTTCTGTTTGGATAGAGGAAGGAACACTCTCCCCTGGTAATCCCCTCCAGAAGAGCTGTAATGGGACCAAGCACAGCCAGTGTCATTAGTACAGCAAAATCATCAAAGCCTGCCCATTTTTCCCTCCATACTGCCGTGGTATCCTGGGACAAATCCTGCCACAGGCAGAGCAACTTTTTGTGCCTCACCAGAGACATTTTGCCTAACACTCCCTTGTGCTCTTGATCAGACCCTGCTCCTATTTTCCCAGCGCCTTTCATGACAGCTCACACCCTAAGCAGTAATAAACCTTCACTCCCTGAACCTACACAACACAAATTCCTGGGTTTAAATCCTGAACCAAACTGAGGAGTCAGAGCTAGGTGAGCACGTGTCCTCACAGCCCCCTCTGATCACATCTGTCTCATTTAATTTGTAGCTGTGTAAGATTTAACCTGTAAATGAAAAGTGAAAATTGAATTTCTACTGTTACTCAGTAGGCAGGCCAGGTTGCCTGTGGGCTTGGTAGCAGATGTGTAGTAAAAGAGGCCTCAGTACCTTTCCAGTGCCATTTATGGTGCACAGAAATCCACATGACCCTTGGAATGCTGACTGTGGTACCAACTGTGAACAGAGAAAGAAATCAAAAATGCTTACATGGAAGGTGGGGTGTCTTTCTTCCCCAGGAAATTTCCTGTTAGTAGTCCTGGATAATACAAAGAAACTACACTGAACAACTACAAGAAGGTATAGTGAAAAACACCTAAATATTTTCATGTGCCCCTTGATCCTGGTTGAAAGCTGGTATATGGGTTTCCCACAATATTGTGAAAAAAAAATTGCATTATGAGAGTTTATACAGGCTGAGTTATTCTCATGTTTTTATGTGATAGATTTAGAAATGTGTTTTTAAAATGAGTCAACTAAACCCCAATTTTGATGTGAAATTTATCCTAGAGTGGTCATGCATTTTTTCCAAAGCAAAGCATTTGCTTGTGTTATATCAAAATGTCAGTTAGTTTTTATTTTGCATGTTATTCTCAGTCAGAATATCATTCATGTGGTACACAATGATCTCACTGGATAGAAGTGTGTTCTATCTCTTGGATTTGTAAATGAAAGCTGTAGTTTGGCGCAAGCCGTGCCAAAACTCGTGTTGTGGCTGTCTTGTGCCTTTTTCTGCCTCCAAGGGGGTAACTGTGGCATTAAGTTAGTCCTGTATTTAAGATATCATAGAGGCAGGAGAGAAGACAAGGGTAAAGAAGGGTTAAGAAAGTGTGAGCCAGCAATTTCTTGGGAAATTATTATTTCATCTGAAAAGCAGCATTGCTCTCCCATGTTGAAGAATGTGATATGTCCACTGGGAGTGGCCTTTTGATATTTTCTGTTATCTGTTAACTTGCCAAAGCTGATTAAATTATTCTTGAAGTGTTCAAGGGCATATTGGACGGGACCCCAACAAGCTGGGCTGGTGGAAGGTGTCCCTACCCATGGCAGGGGGTGGAACTGGATGGTCTTTAAGGTTTCTTCCACCCCAAACCATTGCTGCTGAGATTCTGCATTATGATTCTGTACAATAATATGTTTGCATGGCTGTGGGGCACAGAATCAATGACAAAAACCATAAGGAAGACAGGAAAATGAACAAGGAAAATGCTGCCTAAACTTCCCACACACATCAAGGTGCAGCTCCACCTGCCCATCAGCCTTCTGCTCTTCTTGCTTCAATGGGGAGGCAATGCCAAATTCATGGGATCATTCCACATGCTTCTGGTGTGAGTCACAGAATCCTCTTGCAGAATCACAGAATCCTCTTGCAGAATCATAGAATGGTTTGGGTTGGAAGGGACCTTAAGCCCATCCTGTTCTAACTCCCTTACACCTTCCACTAGACCAACCCATCACACTTTATCTTTTATTTTAGGGACTTCTTAGGCAATGTTTACATTTTATTTCATTGCTGTCTAAGTAAGTGTTTTCCAACTATACTTAGCAATACATTTCTTTAATAAAATCCAATTTCAAAGTTGTTACAAACAGTTTATAAATCATTCTTTTTCTTTGATCTGCAAGAACTTGCTTACTTCTTGTTTAATTGCTTACTTGCTTACTTCTTGCTCTAAGCCCCATCCTTGAACACTTCCAGGATTCCAAGTCCTTCACTAAGAAGAGAAGGCAGGATATCTAAAAGTACAAGAGATAATGCACAACTAGATCCATAGAATATGCTGTGACAAGGTAGTAGAAGGAGAAATCTCTATGTGAATATTTCTATGAGAAACCATGACAGCTGTTTTCTAACATGAACTTGACAAGGCTTTGACTGTTCATATTCTGATTTTTGAGCTGATAACCAGCGGGGCAATGAAGAAATTTGCTTCCATGGTAAAGCACTGCACAATTAAACCTTCTCAGTTGAGTGCTGAATGCCTTCAGCTTCCAGGGAAGCTGAATACCTCACAGGCTTGTGTTCCCTGCCAGCTGCTTTGTAGATGTTAATCCACCCATCTGTGAACCAGCCACTCTACCCCAGCTGGAGGTGGGATACAGAAAGCACAGGAAAAATAGCCTGTTAAACCACGGCCATTTCCTACACTTGCACTGAAATGTGTGGCAGGACAGATCAAGGAAATGCATTTAAGAGAGAAATGTGTAATTAATTTCTATTTTTTTTCCTCCTAATATTAATATTATAAATTTACTGTCTATTTATCGATTTTATTTAGCTCATTTAGAACTTCTGAAAGTGACAGACTACTTAAAAAATCATTCTAAATCATCAAAAGAGCAAGCTTGGCAACACATGCAGACTCTGTCCTCTAGATCCAGTTGCTGTGTTTCAAGGGCGTTGCTGAGAGAGGTGCTGTGGGGAATGGGAGAAGAGAGTACAAGGGAAGAGCATAAAAGTCAGCCTCAATGCCTAAAGGGCTTTTTGCCCTGGTAAGAATCCCAGCCAGATGTAATACAGGGCTCTTACTGAAAAACAGAAACCAAAGAGTCAGAAACAAAAAGGGATTTTACTTCTTAGCCAGCTTGTGTTGGGTTTCAAGTTGCAGCCTGGGTTTAAAGTTTAGCTCCAGCAGGAGAAAAGCAAATCAAGGGTCTGATCAGCTGCCAATGTTCAGTAGAATATTTCACAGATAAAATATTTTGATTTTGAATCATCATCAACTTCTAACCTTTCATAAGCATTGAACTTCACTCAGACTACCTTATGACACATCAGCAGGTATGTTAAAGGAGCCCTTGACCTGGGAGGAATTATTATATCACTAAGGCATATGAATTCCACTGTTCAACTGGTAATATTCACATTTTCTGCAGAAACCAGCTTTTAAGATATTTTTCATCTTTCCTTTCACTCTCTCTTTTCCTTTAAAGCTTTAGAATTTTTTATCTGTCCTCCTCTAGCTAAACTTAATGTTTTATCTGAGTGTTGAGATGAAAATGTACAGATTTTAAATAGAAGAAAAGCTGTTTACAGGCGTTAGATTTCCCTTGTTTTCCAATCTGTGCTGCCAAAAGCAATGAAGCTTACTCAAAGTATAAAACACCATTTGCCTTGGACATCTCACCTCCATTTAAAATAGTTTTGCACCTGTCAATGAGGTCATGATTAAAAGCATATTCAAATTGCCTTTTACAGAGGACTGTCACAGCTCACTAATAATTGTTCCTAGTCAAGCAAGGAAATTCATAGGATGTTTTCCTTTTTTTTTTTCCAGTGGAAATTGAGAAATGGTGTAACAGGTTATATACTTTAATGTCTATAAGTCTTGCAGCTCATCACCACTGTAAATAAATTCATTGTTTTTCCGTTACTTTTCCATTCCATTTATCGCCCCTTCTGAGAATTACACAACGCACATGTGCCTCCAGGAGTTTGTTGAATTCTTATCAGATACCAGGTGAAGTTGCTGCTCTACCCTTTCTATCTGAGAGCTCTGAGCCAAGCCCTTTGGGAGACTGCAGGAGGGAAACATTCCTGGAATGTTCACATGTGGGACACAGTAAAGAGAAATAGGAGCCTTAGCCCTGAGCAGAGCCATAACTAGAAAATCTCATTGCTTTGATTTCCTTTCAAACAATGCTGGGCCAAAGGAAAGATCTCTCATCTTGCAGAACTGACCCCATAGTTGCAGGTCTTCCTCACAGGGAAGGGAAGAAAAGTGGTGTACAACCTTCTTGCATAAAAATATCAGTCTCATAAGTGAAAACAAGTTCTATGTGTTTTTGATAGGCTGGAGAGCCTTTGGGTAATTATCAGTATCTTTCCATGAAAAATGGAAATAAACAAACTGATGAATAAGGACATTTGCAGTAGAGGAATTGGGAAGGGTTTAAATTTCTTATCTTCATGGCAGATGATTCCTTTTCTTTACCCTAAACATGCATACTTTTTTTTTTAAATTTAATCTGACCAGCTCTTTTTCCTTTTTCTAGCCCCTGGTAAACACGATTGTGAGCCTATAAAATCCCTCTCTTTATCTGTAATGGGGATGCAGCAGTAGTTTGCAGCAGCTCCACACATTTTCAAGTCAGTAAAAGTGACACTAGTTCTAATGTAATAAGCTTAGAAAGTGCATTTATTCAAGCAGTTAATGACTCTTGCTACAGTACGTTTTCATTAGCTTGTTTTTTATTTTCTTTCTGTTTTCAAGTCCTCTCTATTGTGCAAGGAATGATGAAGCTTGGTACCATGGCAGAGGCTTTTGATTTGCTTGCAAGCAGCAGCAGTTCTTTGAATGGCCTCAAGCTGCACCAGGAAAGGTTTAGATTAGCTGTTAGGGGGGAAAAATATCACAGAAAGGGTTGTAAGGCGTTAAAGGATTTTTCCAACTTTAGTGATTCCTTCTGGAGGGGGCTGACAGCTGGTCTGTGAGCCAAAGGTTTGAGCTAGCAGGGGAAGAAATTGAAGGAAGGAAGGAAGGAAGGAAGGAAGGAAGGAAGGAAGGAAGGGAGGAAGACAAGAACATAGGCGGAAGGAAGGAAGGAAGGAAGGAAGGAAGGAAGGAAGGAAGGAAGGAAGGAAGGAAGGAAGGAAGGAAGGAAGGAAGGAAGGAAGGAAGGAAGGAAGGAAGGAAGGAAGGAAGGAAGGAAATGAAGAAGACAAGGTCATTTGCGTGGGAACCAAGAGCACAGAGATAAGCAAGGGATATTTGCAGGTAGAGAAACAAAACTAATACCTGCCTTCAGGATTTTTGTAAATGCTTTCCAAATCTGTTCATGCAGATTGCCCTGCACCAATAAATAGGATCAGCTTTTTATTGGGACCAATGATTTAATTGCAGGATTTGTCAGGAAACATGCTTGGTTAAGGGATGTATAAAAGAGGAGAAGAAGCAGCAATAAAAAAAGCCTTTGATACATTGCTCAGTGTGTCATTTCTGTCCATCTCAACTATGACAACTCCTTGCCTCTATGATTCCATGAATGTCCAATTCTCTGAATCTTCTGCACCATATTGCCTTTTCCAAAATCCCATGAGCATGTCTCAGGTTAGCCAGGCACATCCAACATAAAGAACCTCTCACATCCATGTAAAGGCACCTGTTTTGCAGTTCTTGGGAGATGATGTCAGCCTGCAATATTCAAGGACTTTGCCCATAGAAGCATAACCCTTCTCCTCATCCAAATATTATTACACTGCAAATAAATTGGGGTTTTTTATTCTTTGTTACTCAAATTGCTTTAGCTGGGGTAATTACATGTGCTTCAGGTGTCTTATGCAGAGGCTGGTTTTGTGAGTCTCCTTTTCAGTCATCTCCTTAGACCTGACCTGGCCTAACACCTTCCCTACCAACTGTTCTCATCACCTGGGTCCCTCTGGTTTGAGGGCTTGTTCATCACCAGTAATTAAAGCAAGGAAATGAAATCCAATAAATATATAAATAGAGAGATGTGTAACCACAGTAATAATCTGTATGAGATGTAGAATTCAGCTGACTGTAACTCAGCTGCCTCTAAATCAGCCTTGGCAGATTTAACCAGCTTTTCCTATGTACACTGCTGAAAAGTCTCCACAATTATAGAATGATTTTATTTTCTAGGCAGGTAGAGCTTTAGTTGCTGCTTTTCTGTATAAAATCTTGTATGTTTCAGGGCATCCTGACAGTTCAAAGCAGGGCATTCTTCATTAAATGCTCTCTACTTTGGAAGTGTCCTCCAAGCCACTTGGATTTTGTGTCTTTCAGAAATATTTATGCATTTCCCTGCGCCTTTGTGGGATTAGATTGCAGGATAGAAATATGTCAGATTAGACTTTTAAAAATATTTCTTTAGCTTTCAGGTGTCAAAGCAGATATTTGTTTAGGAAATAGGTAATGAACAGTGGACATAATAAAAAGTCAAAGCCTGTTTTCAGCAAGTATGGCCAGGAACCATATAAATACTGTTAGAAAAAGCAATGTGAGCTGCACGGCAAGGTCTCACTTCCAGTTTTAGCCATACTGTGTTTTCTCATTAAAACAAGGAGCAAGAAGTAGGTTGTGAATCAGCGGCAGCGTTTCCTAAATTGACCTCGCCTTTGGTGCCAGTAATAGAACTGGGTCTTTATGAGTGCTCATGCCTCTTAACATGCCCAGCTGGGCCATGTCTTTATAGGCACTTATGCTATTTGCATCACAGTGGCAGGACCGATGAAAAAAGTCCTGGGGCCATGCAGCTGCCATTTCTTTAAAGTACCACCACTCCAGCACGTTTAAGGCTTTAAACAAAATGTGTTTTAATGGGTTACCTCTGTGTTCAGACTGAAAAAAAAAAAAAAAAATATATATATATATAAGCTGACACGCTGGATTTGAGTGCAAAAGACTCCAGTGTGCCTGCTGGGATGCAAGAATCTGGAATATAAGGGATGGAGGAAATATTTGAGCACCTGGGCAGTCCCAGCTGCTGCTCTGGGAAGAGTGACCAGTGTGGACAACCCATTCCTTCCACATGGATTCTCCTGGGAATGCAGAGAAAGGACTTACTGCTTCTCTTGGTGAGAAAATGCTGTTCTCCAGTGGACTAGAGGCTCTGAAGAGAACTGATATCTGAGACACCAGGAATTGAAAATAATTCAGCAAGTCATTCAATGTGGGTTTATGAATAAAGCTACCAATAAGCCAAATTGCAGAAGATGGGGTAAAAATCAGTGGCACTAATAGTAATGCTGTAATAGTTGTCAACTCTACAGATATTTCTTATAACTGAGAGAGAAAAAACGTGTTTCTATAGTTGGAAAAGATCTATCTATAGAAATAATCACACATGACTGGAAGATGTATGACCCATAATCTGTCTGAGTGTCTTGGCCAAAGGGTTCCTTTAATACCGCTCAACCCAAAAGGCACAGAAATGTTAAAGGAAAGGGATGGGAGCCCCAAAGCCTGGCTCCCTTTCCATTCATGAAGTTTATTTTCCCTTCAGCTCTACACTGAGAAGCTGCTCTTTGGTTCTTTTCTCGTGCCTGACTGGGCTGCCATGAACTGAAACATTTCCATATTTCATTTCAGCAGCAGTTTCACTCCAGTGGTGGATGAAGTGATTCAGCTTCAGGGCCTATATACACCTCAAAGTTTTTCTGAGCCTTAATGCTATTTTGTATTTTAAAAGCTGCTACAAAAATGAAAATTATTTTTCTATATTAATCAAAGTCAAAATATTTTAGTTGCTTTATTGTCTGGTGAGAAAACACAAACAGTGCAAATTTTAAATAGTATCCTTCCTGAACCAAAAACATGGTGTCTTTATCAAGATGTTCTGTTTTTCTTGTAGGATCTTTTCCTCACATTTCAATGTACCATCCCATAATAACATCATCACTGTCTGTGTTAGTTATTAAATTAGCTTGAGCCAAGACCAGGCAATAAGTAAAGGATGGTTCCCTCTGCCTCTAGTAACTAGAGAATTAGAAAAAAAGTGCTGCTTATGTTAAGAAATAATAAAAGTTATTTTACTTTATAGTATAGATTAATTGAAAAAATAATACATTAGAAGGTTATAAGGTTAAATTGTACCTAGTAGTGAATGGGAAAAGAAGTCTTTTGATATTTCATATTAACAGAGCGGAAGATTTGGATTTCCTTTTCCTTTTCATATCAACACAGATATCAAAGGACATAGATCCAAGAAGTACATGGATACATGAAGTATCTTGGGTGTCACTTTAGCATTTCCAGTCTGTGCAGCACAACTCACAATTCAGGTTAAAGAGGACTACAGAAAGCAAGGAATGCCTGCATGGCAGCCAATAATCTGTTCTGAAACCTGGGCTGTGCTTGTGACAGTATTTTGGACTAGTCACCTTCCTGAGGGGATTCTCAGAATTAAGTTTTGGGATCCTAAAATATTTCCATTAACATGGGATTTATCTTCAGGCAAATGATTAACTTTGACTTATTGGCTAAAATTATTTTGATGAGGCTGAATGAATTGAAATATTGAAGAAATGTGCACAGCAATGTCCTTTAATGAAGTGTATAGCTTTTGTAAGTTCAGTCTTGCAATGTTGTTTTATTTTAAGAAGATAATGCCTATATATCTGTGCATGTGGATTTTATTTTAAAACTGATTTTTATTTACTTGCATCGAAAAAAAGATAGGAAACACATCTTTTTCCTCTCTACAATTCCAGTAAAATCACCAGATATTCTATTGGACAGCATAAATGACATTGTATTCTGCTGTAGGACAAGTCATAGCTGTGACAAAACCATATGATTGCAGGGACAGCTGTTTATAGTGGAAATTTCTTTAGGTATGAGGAGGTTACAGAAAAGAGTCAATATACAGCTATAATATGCTAAATATAATATACCAAATATAATATCCAAAATGTGTTGCAGGTAGTATAAAACAAAGAGATTATTGAAGAGTGGATGATAGGGATATGAAATGCAGCCCTGGAAGGGCTGTTTCATGTTTCTTTTTTTTAATTTAGTTGCATTATGTATTTAATTTCTTCATCCTCTGTTAGATCTTTGTTATTTTTATGGTTTAGTTTTTCTCCCTTTAGTAACTAATGAGTGATATTACAGAACTGGAGTATTTAACAAGAAAAAGCAAAGGTTTAATATTATTTTAAATATGCAGATAAGAGAAAACAATTTGTTTAGTGACAATAAAAGTTCAAAGGATTCTTGTTTTGGTGTTTGTTGTTATACAGATTTTCTCACTTGGAAAGAGAATTACCATTTAGAAAAAAAACGTGAAAAAAGTCAGCAAAAGTCGATGTTATTGAAAATTATATTTTAATTGTATTCTCTTTAATGAAGCAATTTTCCTTTTCAGAAAAGAAATTATGTTCTTCAAAAAATAACCTTTGCTATCCAATATCAACAATATTGCAAAGCAAGTTTTGAATGCGTGATAAGTTTTGGGGCTACGTCTTTGGACACAAATGTCTTTCCACACTTTGCATGACCTTAATAATAAACTCCTGAAATATAAGGATATTCTGAAATCATAGCAGATACCTTCCTATACCTTCCTCTACATATATATAATGTATGCTACATTATACATCATGAAATGTAGCCTGAAACTTATCCAGAATGAAGGACACCTCCTTGTTTTGGTGCTGAAAAGCTTTGAAAATTTCCTGAGTTACACCTTTGGAAGTGAAGAGCCTGTGCTGGTATTTTTTGGACTAATTACAGTAATATATTTAGATTTAGATTAGATAGTTCAGAAATCTTTGCCATGAGGGTGGGCAGACCCTGGCACAGGGTGCCCAGAGAAGCTGTGGCTGCCCCTGGATCCCTGGAAGTGCCCAAGGTCAGGTTGGATGGGGCTTTGAGTACCCTGGGATTGTGGAAATGTCCATGGTTGACCTTAGAATGGCCTTAAAATGAACTTAAGATCCCTTCCAACCCAAACCAGTCTGGGGTTCTGGAGCCAGCTGGGACAGTGGGAGGTGTCCCTGCCATGGCAGGGGTGGCACTGGATGGGCTTTGGGGTCCTTCCTACCCAAACCATTTTGTGGGTCTGTGGTTCTGTATTTCTGTTCATGGCCTTTCAGGTACAGTAGAACACATCAAAAATGGAAATATGTTTGGAAATGCAGTGTGGTTTTGGGGGAAGAAGGGTGGGAGGTGGTGACACATCAAGCCCTCCTGGCAGAAATCTGAATCCTGCTCAGTCTTTGCTGCCCCATCATAGAGCCATGCCTGGTTGTGTGGTGAAAAGATGTGAAAAGAGGTGCTCTGTAGCAGAAAGTCTCCTGTCCCAAGCTGTTAGCTCATCCTGTAGCACTCTGCATTCAGGTGATTTTGATGGACTCATTAGGGCTGGGCTCAGCTTCTGGAACCTGCATTGCAGCAGCACCTGAGTGCCTCAGAGTCTGGCATTTTGCTTGAGTGAATTGTGTCTGCAGGGTTTTTCAGGGAACAGAATAAACTCAGAAATGCTTTTACCAGTAAAACCTTCAGTGACAAATTTTCTTTCATTCTAAAATGTTTATTCTTTTCTTCTAAAATGTTTATTCTTTTCTTCTAAAATGCTGTGCCTTGGTCAGGGAGAGCCAAGTGATTAATTTTGGAAGGTTTTCTTCCCTCCTGTTTCTGGATTGCTGACTGAAGCCTCCAGAGTGGTGATCAGCTCTGGCACTGAGATTTCTGCCTGTGCAGCTCATCTCTGTGCACTGAGGTGGAAACGCAAACTTTACAGGGGTGCTCATTAATGCAGAAATCCTTCTTAAATGCACTTAAATTGTCCATGACACAAACATAGTACTTACCATCCCATATACAGTGACATGGCTTTATTTCCATAATTTGTGATTGGCTCCAATAAACTCCAACATTTCTTGACTAATTTTTTTATATTTGGAAACAGAGAACTTTCTTATAAACTTCTCTGCATAGTGGTTGGTTACAAATTTGTTTGGTCTGCCTTTAGATATGTTTGGCACATTTTGGATATTTTCTTTAAAGATTCTAAAGATTCTAAATATTAATTATGAGTTAATTCTAAAGATTTTTTCCCATTATTTTTGAAATAGATTCAAATGTTTGCTTTTATTAGAGATGCCATGTTTTATTTTGAAGGTCCAGAGTTCTTACAGCCATGTAATGATTCTAGTCAAGGAAAATTAAAACTGTTATTTTTTGAAAGATTTTTATTAAATAAGTTTCCTAACAAGAGCTAGGACTCAGTGTATTGATAACTGTTGAACCGGTAAAATTCAAGTCAGGAAGTGACAGATAGAAAACAATGCATAAATTAATTTTTAATTTCTGTCTTACCTTTTCCATTTGCTTTGAGTTTTGTGTATTTTAAAAGTTGGAGGGCCTGATATTATTTATTATTTATTAAGAAATAATTAAACCTTTAGCTGGTCATTAGGAGCAGGAGTTTGGTCCCTTGGGGTCTTTCAGAGGAAGAAGAGATCAACAGAGCTCAGTCTCAGGCAGGCTTGGGCTCAAGGAACTGCTCAGGCTGCTGCTGAAAGATATCAATAATTTTCAGGATGATTTTTGCAGGGATTCTGGCTTTTTTGGCAAGTGCAACTAACATCCCTTTCTAAATCTGAACAATATCACAGTGTGTGCTTGCACAGGCTGGACTGACAGGGTATTCTTAATGGTGAAATAATAAACAATGAAAAGTCATCCTGCAGCAAACTGTCAGGACAAGAGGAAATGGCCTTAAGTTGTGTCAAAGGAGGTTTAGATCAGACATTAGGTAACATTTCCTCACAGAGAGGATGGCCAGGCTTTGTCATGGGCTGCCCAGGGCAGGGGTGCCTTGAAGGGTTCAAAAATTGTGTGTTTGTGGCACTTCAGGACATGGTTTAGTGGTGAATATGGTGGTGGTGCTGGCTTGATTTTCCAACCTTAACGATTCTGCAATTCTGTGAAATGCAAGCATAAGAAAGAGAAGAATTTAGCTACTTTCAGGGTTTAAAGCAGCACCCAATCTACTTGTATCATAAAGTGATGAAAAGGGTGATTTTCAGTAAGCTGACATTAGTCTCATGTAATTTATATCCATTTTCTGTTTCTGCACATACTTTACCTGTGCTCCAGAAAGCAAAGGAGTTTTTCGCAGGCAGCATTGATGGCAGGGTTTTATTTCAAGAGTGGGTCCTGTGCTAGCTCCTTATCACTTCTTAAGATAATCTCTGTTTTGATAAATGAATAAACACTAAAGTGTTTATCCTCAGTAGGTAACTTCCATCTGTTTGAGGGAGGCATTGCAGGTTCACCCTGTCTCTCCTTTCTGTACTATTTCCAGTACTTTTCATGAGCAGTTTTAATTATTTCTAGCAATATATGTTCTCTGGACATTTACTGCTGTTAAACAATTTTTAGAGGACATTCCCATCATTTTTCTTTCAGCCTGCATGAACAGTAAATATCCTTAGTAGAGCTGAAGTTCTCACAATCCCTTTTTTCCCCTAAATATATTTTATTTCCTAGAGCAGCTGATCTGCTCTTACAACATCATTATTTTCGTAAATTCAGCTCATAGGTGTCTAGTTCCAAACACTGCAAGGGTTTTTTTGACCACTCTCTGTTGCAAATAATTATTCTGTTTTATGGACTCATCTAGAAAGGATTTCTTGCTTTATATACACTTTTCTCTTGATATAATTGAAATTATTTTGATGATGTCTCTGGATCTCCTTGAGAGCCAGATTTCATACCCTGAAACACAGTGGAATGCTTAGGCATGGCTCACTGAATTATTTTACACACTCATATGTAAAATATAATGTAATGTAATACAATATAATGTAATGTAATATAATATAATGTAATGTAATGTAATATAATATAATATAATGTAATGTAATATAATATAATGTAATATAATATAATATAATAAATATAATGTAATATAATATAATAAATATAATGTAATATAATATAACTAATATAATATAATACAATACAATAATATATAATATAAGTATATATATATAAAGTATTATTTTTATATTATGTTTTAATTTTATACATCTCATGATTGGAAATCTGTCCGGAAAAATTGCTTTCTTTCATAGCTCTACAATAATTCAAGAATCAAAGCAGATAAATCTGTTATCCCCACCCTTGGTGGTTTTCATCACCCAGCTGAATAAAGTTCTGAGCAATCTGCTCTGACCTCAGATTTGGGCAGGAGTTGGACTAGAGATGTCCTGAGATTCCTGTGATCCTACTGGCACAATCAGCACCTGCTCAGAACAAAATGTTGTGGTTTTGGTTTTTGTTTTCTTATTTTTTTTTCAGGAAAGAAAAATGAAGCCACAAATGCTCTGCAAGAGTTTAACATTTGAGTTATTTAATTATTTTCACTTTTTTTTTTTTTTTTTGGTAGGAAAATATTTTTCCCCCACTTTTTGTAGATTGCATATTGCTTAATTTTCCTCAGGTCTTTTCTTCAGTCTTTCATTCATGGATTATCCACAGTGCCAGTCATACCTGTAAAGGAAGGTGTGATGGATTTAGCATTAAGCTTTCATTATAAATGTGGTGGCAAATGTGTAATGTCTTGGTGACCTCCCCTTAGGTTTTCATACACAAAATTGTTCCCAAGTCTTGCAAAATCCTCCCATTTAAAAAGTTTTATATTGCACAATGAAATGTCAATTGACCTTATGGCAAAAATAAAAAAAAATATTGGAAAATCAGTGTAAAGCCAGTGTTGGCATTTGCTGGACCTGTGTTTGCTCAGAGGTTGTGTCCTCAGGTGTCTCAGGGAACTCTCAGGTGGCCTGGGTGAGCTTCAGGATCTCTCCTTCTGTGACTTCTCCACCCACCACTGGTCCTTTGGAAGTAGGACTCAGAATTAATGTGTAAAACAGTTTCTGCTTTGCAAGATTCATGAATTTTGTACTGTGGCAACCAATTTTCCCTCTCCTTTAATAGAATTTATTTTTCAAATTTATGTCTTTTACGTTATGCTCATTATTTTGGCCATATCCCATTTTATCTGAAATTCTGAGTGTCTGTTTTTTCATTCTCTCTCAATTCCCATCTCAGGAGTGGATGTGAAGGGTCTGAGCACATGGCAGCAGTGTGGTGCCCCACTTTCAGAACCCCTGGTTTGGAATGGTGCCATTACATGATATTTATCTGCATGAAATTTAAAGGAATCTATCTTTAGTAAAACGCATTTGCAGCTGTGACGCTGCCATTTCAAGGTTTTCATCAAAAGGAAACACATCTCTGGGGAAAATTGCTGGTTCTCAAGTGTCTCCCCCATCCTCAATGCTCAAAGCAAGCCCAGTGTGGAATTTTGGGTCACAAAGCAAGCTCCACCAGGTGATGATTTGCCTCCCAGCACGTGGTTTGATTAGACTGCTTCAGTTTTATGTTTGATTGATTCTTTTCACAACTGCAATAGGGAGGAAAACTACAATTTATTTACACCTAGCTGAAAGAAAAGTGGAACTCAGATGTAAGGTATGAAAGGTCTAAACTTGAGAAAAGTCACCATTCCAGTGCCTGGCCACCCTCTAGGAGAAGGGACTTTTCCCAAAATCCACCTAAACCTCCCCTGACACAGCTCCAAGCCCTTGTGCAGAGTTTTAAAGTTTTCCATTTGGGTATTTATTCCAGCATACATTTCCCATTTCAATGGTTTCAGAGTTGTGATGTTATAAAAATTAGATTATGACAAAATCCAACCATTCAGTGTAACATGAGACATGAATCACAGGATCATTAAGGTTGGAAAAGAGCTCTAAGGTCATCTAGTCCAACATTTGGCTGATCACCAGAGTCGTGCTATGAGATAGATTAAATAAAACTCAATAAGAGACAGATAAAAGATTGTAAAGATCTTGGATAGCAAAGCTGATTAGGTTTTCACATAACAAAAATACACTAAATGAAGTAATGTATTTAATTTAATGAAAGTGAGGCTACAACCATTGGGAGTCTGGGCTTGTAGTTTTGAGCTGATCTTTGCTTCTTAACATACTTCTACAGTTGTCATGACAGAGGCTTTACCCACCATCCCCTGCTCAGCTGCAGCAGGTAAATGCTGTTTTATTATCCCTTAAATTAAAAAACTGTAAATTTGGACCTGTATTTTACCAAAGCTGATTTAATATTCAGCATATTCAGGACTTTTTTTTTTTTTACAGTCAAATTTATGCACTTTCTACTTTCTGAGGATTTAAATATAATGAGTTTTAGAATCTCTTATTATAAATACACCAAATTATTTGCAGGATAATGGATGGAGAGTGATGAATTACCAGAACATAAATCTGTAGCATTCACTCATGGTGGGAAATAACAGAGGAATGGCAAAGTTGATTTATTACTTGCTGGTGTATCTATTCCTGTTTGTGAGTGTTAAAATTACAGTACATAGAAAAATTTAATTAAAGTTATTAAAATGAGAAAACTATTTTCTGTTTTCTATTCCATAGCTGTAAAAGTTTTTCATTTGCTCATAAATTTAGGGATAAGTGTAACATTCATCAAAGTGTAAAGAACAATGTTAGACATAGAGCTTATTGTAAATCTCATATTTCATCAACAGAAAGGATAATGTGTGTCAGAGAGTGCAAGATCTCTGGGCTTTAGAAAGCCTAGCACAGAAAGAAATCATATTTCATAGCTATCTGAAATCCTCATACAGACAAAACACATTAAATCCATTTGAATGTTAAAGTAATACATATAATATGGGCATGATGATTTTATTTCATTTGAGCCATGACTTTTCAGTACATTGGAGAAGTCTCCTTGTGATAAATTTCAGGACTTCTTTCTCTACTGTGTTGTAAATTCTCCCAAAAAGCAAGAAAAACCAGCAGTGTTTACTGGGAGGGAAAAATATATCCTTTATTTGATGTTCCAGCATGATCCACATCTACAGGAGGAAAGACACAACAAAATCTTTCCAAATCTACCAAAACCACTTTTCTATCAAAGAGATCGTGGGGGGAAAAATGAGTTAAGAAATGGCTTTCTCCTTTCTTGATGGGTTTTTATTCTCTGATGCTTTATTTTATTGATTTCTAACCTTCAAGCAATTTGAATGAATTTTGCAGTGATCTGATATGGAATCTCTCTGGAAACAGCAATGAGTTTTACCCAGGAAAGGGAAATAGAATAGGCAATTAGATCAGTTTCCCAAGTCTGAAGTAAAAGCCAGCCCAGGTAAGTTTTAGCTTCTCAGACAGTGCCCAACTCTGATTGGTTATCCAGAGTTAAACTTCAGCCCAGACTTAGGGAACATTTTGCCACTTCAAGAATTTCCAGCTCTACTTAAGAGCCGCAGCTTTTGTTCTCAGAGAGGGGATTTTTCTGCTGAGCCAAGGACATGAAGCAGAGTTTAAATTCAGAGCATTCTTCGGGCTGCCTGTACTCCTGGAAAGATTTATTAGCTTGTAGTACCAGCAGTTAGTTAGCCGGACTGCATTGGAAGAGTTCCGTGGGGAAATGCAACCCATGGACAGCCTGCAGAGGGGGAAAGTCATGAAAAGCTTGACAAATCCAGGCAAGATCAGTGAGCTGAACAGATGAAACAAGATCCTAACCAGTGATCAAAAGGCTGTGTGAGCTCCTAGCTAAAGGAAGGCACTTGAACAATTTCCTGTATTTCCTGGGAATGTGTGTTCCCGTGGTGTCTGCTCCTTTACAGCTCATGAGAGATCAAGGTGGTTTCCTCAAAGATGTCATTTTAGCAGAGCAGAAGAGGAGCATTTCAATCCATCTGGTAATGTCCCTTGAATCAACATACTCTGGTTTTTTCCTTCTTCTTTCCTTTTAGATGTTTCCTATAGTTTAACCTTCTAAAAGGTCTTTTGCTCTACACCAGAGGCTCTCCCTGTGCTCAGGGAAGAGAAAATTCTTCAGAGTGGGGAAAGGAGGGATAGCTCACCTAGGCAGCCAAGAGGAAAAGGGGGAGAAAATCATGTGAGTCTACAATAATAGAAAAAAATATATGGAAAGCATTTTGATTGACCCACAGCATTTCTCATCAGATGAAGTGAGGGTTTTGTACACACAGCACAGCTGTGAGAGCCAAAAAACTTCACCTATGTTGAGAAGGAACATTGACCTGTGCAGAGAAAGCATGTGGATACTTACTTTTATATATAAAAACATGTATATTTAAGTAATAAAACAGGAAGTTAAAAGGAAATTGGAAAAAGACACATTTATCATCCCTGTTTCTTAGATGGCTGCAATGAAGCACAAAGGTCACATAAAAACTCTCTGGGGATTAAAATACTGAGCTATCATAGGCCATACATTGAACTTTTTTTTTTTTTACCATGACACCTTTTCTTCAATTCAATATTTAGAGCCTTTAAAGCAGTGTCAGGAACACTCACTGGACAGGGAATCCCATGAACCTCTCCAAGTAAGATGCATATCCCTGTTTTAAATGGTGCACTGTGCCTTGCAGGCAATCACCTGATTTCAATATGTTCATTTGAAGAGTATGCAAACAGCCTATTTGAATTCAAAAAAATGCTCTGTAGTTTTTGCAGGCCATAAAAGCAGTTTTATTTAAGGATAGTTTTGCATCATTGCTTGCTAGGAATAATTCTTACCTGAATATCTGGGCGCTTCTACATCATTATATGCTTGAGGAAAATGGTTAGTTTAGAGCAGTAGGATAACAGAAATGGAAATAAACTCGTGTGTGTAGGAATGCTGACCAAGCTTTAGCTCAGTAAGAATACCTAAATTAAATTCAGACAGTGCAAGTGGCGCACAAATGGTTCATTACTAGTACAGAGATTAAGAATTCTTTTTTCTTCTTTCCATGAGAAGAATTAAAAAAATCTGAGCTAAAATAACAACAAAATCAGCAATCCAAGCCCTTAGGTAAGTTAGAGTTGCATGAGTCCACACAAGTCTGCAATTAAAGATGAAGGAGAGAAATCATTCTTTTTGGTGTCATTTCTGTTTCATCAGATTTGCCATTTTCCAAGGATAAGGAGGGATGGACATGCTCTCCTAATAGTTCTGAATTAAACACCTGAAAAGGCAAGCAGAAAACGAGTCACACTGCTTTGTCAGACAACTGGAGCTTAAATGGTGAATTCACAGAGTCGTAAAATAATCTGGGATAAAATATTCATACACAGCCCTTTGGGACAAAAGTTACCTTAAAAACAAAATTATTGATGCATCCAAATTTCCAAACCACTAATGATACCTTCAAGAACAACACAGAAAAGCTATAATTTTCACAGAAATCTTCCCAAAATGAATAATGGTTTTCATTTCAGCACTGCTTGTATTTTAGTATTTGCTTATTAAAAAATTTGTAAAATAAACCAGTTTTAGACAAGCCACTGTTTGCTTTAACTTTCTGTTAGAGGTCATGATAAGGGCTGTAGTAATTCAGAAGTAAATCATGAGCTTCCAGAGGGTATGATGGCTTGGAAGTATTGTGTGCTCTAGCATTAATATGCAAATAAAAATATTTCTGAACAAGTGGCAGTAGAGAACTCCAAGGGCATTGGCAGGATGTGCAGACCAAGCAGTTAGAAAAGCAAAAATCTCAGCTCAACCTGGCATTGGATGTTAAAAGCTACGAGAAAGAGTCCATCAGGTATTGAAACAATGAGAAACAAAAGAAAAATACGAGCCCACAGTTCAACAGGAGAAATGTCACCAACAAAGCTGAAAAGATGGAGGTTCTCAGCACATCCCTCACTTGTCTTCACTGTTGGACCCGAGTTTTGGGGAACACCAATCCAGGTCCATGCAAACTGACCCACCACCAGTGAAGGAAGAGTTGTGTGTGAGGTATTAGAGGGGCTTGACCCTTATAAATCCTGAGGATGTTAAAAGAGTTGGCTGGTGTAATTGTGAGGCTGCACCCCATGATCTTTGAGGAGTTGTGGAGGTCAGGGGATGTCCCAGAAGGAAGTTAATGTCACCCCTATCTACAAGAAGGGCTTAAAGGAGGATTGAGGAAATTGCACATCCATCAGTCTTCCTTTATGCCCTGGGGAAGTTAAGGAAAACCCTCACAGGTCAAGACAAGTCAGTTTACTCACAAAAAAACCCAAAGGTTGTGCATGCAAGCAACGAAACAACAAGATTTTATTCTCTACTTCCCATCAGCAGCACACGTCCATAATTCTCCTTTTTTTCTGTGTAACACCCCAAAAATTTTTGCTAAGAGCTAGATTCTGATACCCAAGTTTATAATGAACAATTAATATATATTTCATAGGTGTCTCTCCCACCTACAAATACATATGTCATTGAAATCAAAACTCTACTGAGACAAGTAGTGTGTTATATATTTGATGGCAGTGAAGAAAAAGCATCAGGAAGTGTCTACCGGCTTTCTACAAAAACTTAAGCCTGTGATATCAACACTGTTTTTATCACATATCCTAACACAACCCCATAAAAGCTACAACAAAGAAAATTAACTCCTTGCCAGCCAAACTCAGTACAGAGAGATGTGTGTCTCTTAAAATGATGAAAGAGTGATGGAAAACTTGTATTTTCTCTTTGAAATTGATGGTTTATGAAGACCATCTGATTCAAAATATATGTAGTATAGACCAGCATCTGTTTCTGCATTAAAGTCCATCTAATTCAAAATATATGTAGTACAGACTGGCATCTGTTAAACAGACATATATTGAGTGTGCTCATGGTTGCATAAGGGTCCAGGAGAAGTGAGGAAGATCAATACATGGATTTGTGTGGGAAAACTGGCCTGGTTTGGATTACAAGCAAGCTGAAGGTATTGACAACATATAAAAAGTAAATATGGTATAGACTGGACACCATTTGCTTTCCAAGACTGAGCTTCCTAGAATCTATATGAATTCCAGACTTGCTCAAATTACATTCATTTGGAGTTGTTTTCTCTCTGGAAGGGAAACATTTGATTTTAGGTGCATTCCTCAGCATTTTAGGATTGGCTGTAGAAGACAACTGCCCTCTTGCAGGGTTTAACAGCCCCTGTTAGGGGCTGGGGTGTAGGAGTGGGTCCTTGGGGTCAGCTAATAAAGTGTGTTTAGTTTTGATTGTCATTGTCATCCCCTGGGCAGGGAAAGAACCAGTGTGGAATACTCTGCTGAATTATCTGGAGTCTGTTTGTTCTCAGAAGTGATTCACTCCGAATTTTTTATAACCTCTTCACAGATTTTACTTGTGGGAGAAAAGTAGCTGGGAGAAGCTCTCCAGTGAGACCATGCTGATAAATGTTCTCCTAGATAGTTTTGTCCTATTCTCCAAATTTGCTTTTAGCAGTGCACCTGATTCCAGCAGAGCCAGGCTTCAAACTGAGGCTGGGGCCGTGAAAACTTGATGACGTTGCACTTTTTGGTACAACCAACTCTGTTCTCTTGCCTTGAGGGCTGACGGGTGCTGCTGGTGTGTCTGAAGTACCTAATCATGCTTTGGAAAATCATTGGCAATGAGTTCCTAATTAATGGCTGACCCAGCTGTAACTTAGGAAAGATGTAAAATTGGGCATATCTTGAAAGCTGCTGCTGATGTCACAAGGCTGGGTACATCAATATGTTGGTGCCATCAGGATTTATATTGTTTGTGCCAGAAGGACATTTCCAGATTGAAAATAGTCCAAATGGTAATGAATTGGAGGCAGCAGGTTTCATTCATTCCAAGAAGGAAAAAAAAAATGTAACTGATGGGAAGGACAAGGATTACTTTCATGAAATAATCCTTTCTTGGCTTCTTTGCTAGAGAAAACTTGCCTGAAAACTTGAGAAACAGATCAAGTTCAGGGGTCTCCCCAGGTTTTGATTGTACTTATTAGTGAATGAGTTTTTAGTAGGTTTGTGACTCTGCTCAGACACAGAGCTGGTGTGTGCTGTACTGGTGACAATCCAGTAAAGATTATACTACTGCAAGATCAGAACCCAATTATTGTAATAATTTTTTGCACAATTACTGGTGAGACTGGTCCACTGAGTCAGGGTTAGGTCCAAAGACAGTGATATGATTCCATATCCATTCCATTTTTACAGGTAATTCAGCCCAGTTTGTGTGCTTCAGGGCTGGCAAACATCAGTTTAAACTGCTGGGTTTGATTGTGAGAACTATGGGAGGTTTTGGTTAGGAATTTCCACACCTTTGCCTCATGTTCCTATATCAACAACTGAACATCCATGATACAAAGTCTGTGCTACATGAGTGCACCATTTTGGAAATAGATGTACCTTGAAATCCAAAAAAATTCATCATGCTCTGCTTCTAAAAAGTATCCATCATGATTTTCCAACTTACCATCTCATTAATTTTATAGTCTCTTTGGGTTTTTTCTGATTTCCTTACAGGTTTGATGATTTTAGAGAGTGATGTTTAACAAATAATTTTGTATTTGTTATTCAGCATCTCGAGTACAAGCACCTTATGAAGAGGGAGAAATATTAGTTCAGGTATGCATAGAGATGTGGCTATTTTGTATTCTTGTTCAAGCTCTGAAGGTGGGACTTTAACAACAAATTCTTCTGAAAAGCAAAGGGAAATCCTGTAAAAGCAGCAGGGTTTTCAAGAATAGCATATCTTTCTCCATTAAAGCATGTCAAGTCTTATCTCAAGTGTATTTCTGAGTTTGCCACTTTCCATTCTTGTTCTAGTGTCACTGAATTAACCTTCTATACACAGTATGATCTCAGAATCAAAAAGTTGTTAAGATCTTGAAGGTAAAACTCTAAAGATGTCATATGTCTTCAGAGAATTACTTGTCTGAATGAAGCTCTCTTCCTTTCTTTCTTTCAAAGGAAGGGAAAAGTACATTGTAAAAATACTGAGCTTCATAGTTGTGAATCCTGTCATTGTTCCATGCTGAAACCAACTGATTTTTCAGCTGTCCTGGAAAATAGGTTGTTCTCACATTAGCAGAAGCCTCCTGTTTCAGGCTGAGTCTATATTGACTGACACTTAGAGTTACCTTAACTACTAGTCTTGTTCTTATATTTTTGCCTTGTGAAGGGGTACTAAAATGAAGAATTAGCCCCCAAAATTCTCTTTGTGCTCTCAAGAATTCTCTCTGCAGTTACTGCTACTACTCCAACTTAAGTAGTCTGAAATATTCAGCTAAACCTCTGAATAGTTTAAATCTGAGTGTTCTGTTGATGATAGAAATTAAAAGTGTGCCCATTACTGCAGCATCTCTCAGTCTTTAATGCAGACAGCCTTGTGTTACTTTGAAAATAGGGTACTACTAGGAAGGACTTACAAAGAGATTGGCACTATTAGACTTGTTATATATGAAATTGTTTATTGCTAAAACTAGCTAAAACCCCCCAAAATAAAAAGACAAAATAACTCCATCTCATGAGGCAACAAATGTAGAAGGTCTGGTTCTTGAGATGGTTGAGGAAACACAGATAAGTCACATTTGTTTTTCTTTTAAATTAATATTTGAAGTTTGCAATGGCAGGAACTCTTTGACAGAGCTGACAACTTTGGAATCTCATCACTTTGATTTCTATCAGTTTTTCATTCCAATTTCCCTTCCACTGTGAAACAGGAACTCCAACACTAAGTGCCACTAATGTGATGGGTCACTAAGTCCCAAAAATTGGGCTGAACAAAAGCTAAGCTAAAGCTTTGGTTTTTCAACTATGGAGCTAAATATTATCATTCATTGCTCAGAAGAGAGGGAAAACAGGAGAGGAACTCTGGCAGAAGAGATAAGATCCCTGACAAGAACCAACTCTATGTAAGGCAGCACAGAGGCAAATAATTTGAAAATTTTCCCCCTTGTATTAATATTTTCTTCATAGGTTTTCCTGGAGCACCATAGATTTTGAAATCTGATGCAAGGCTATTGAAATAAAGAAAAAAATGTATGTAATACTTCTCTGTAAATTGCCAGCTAGAAAGAAAATTTCTGCCTACATGCAAAGGGGACACACAGTTAATTAATTAATTAATTAAGTCCCATTATTCACAGAGACTGAAGGGTACTGAAAACACAAATTTAGAACAAGTTTCCTCTGAAAGAACATTTCAATACCCAAGTTTGCTGTTGCTGCTACACTATGATTAAATATCAGCTGTGTAGAATTAAAAGACCATCACAAGGTGTCAGAAGTGCTATCATGTCTCCTGGGGAATGGATGTCTTACAGTTTTGGGCCTTTTCTGAGCAGATGTCTAACAAAGTGATCCCAATATTGACTGCTCCAGCTAAGGAAATATTTGCAGAGCTCTGAATCAGAAAGGAAGGATTACAGCTTTTCATGCCCTGTGATGTGCTCAGGTGATGACACATGCAGCAACAACCTCTTTTTCTCTGTATTTTGTCATCCTTGAATTCCTACAGTGAGTCAATAGCATTTATCACATCTTTTTCTTGACCTGGGCACCTCTATTCCAGTATTTGGTCTGTCTCCAAAACACACAACTCACTTCTTGCAGCTGAAGGTTACTTTCGAAAAAAATCAATTTATATGTTGAGATATCGTGTCCATAATAAAGGTCGGTCACAGGAATGGGAAAAATTCAACTGAGTATTAAAGCTGGCTAAAGCACAATCCATATTCCTGAGAAATGATATTGTTGAGCATTCCCTTGCAGTCCAAAGAAAAATCTGCAGTTCTGGGCATTCCTACACCTGTGGGCACAGCACAGAAATTTGGCATGAAGGTGGAAGGTGCAGCTGAGCCTTAGGGGTGGGTTCAGAGCAGGGTCAGGCCACAGTGTCTCCCCCAGCTCCTTTTCCAACACACACCAGCCCAGGGCTGCACTCAGCTGAGGGGCTTCGAGCAGTGGCTCCTTGCCAGTTTATTCTGCTTAACTAAATTCTTTCACAGCTGACTTTCTTCTCCTGCCAGAAATGGTAGAAGGGAATTGAAACAGAATAGAAAAGAAGCTGATGCTGAATATGGTGGTTTATTTTATTATTGTGGTTGATTGAAAGAGACAGAAAGCTTCAGTTTGGTTTCATTCTCCCTACAGCACACACCCGCCCCACACCCCCAGTCCAAACCACTTTTTTTATTATTTACAAGTGATGCACATCATAATTATCAGTTTGTTTGTTAGAGACTTGACCTAGTTGAGTTGAAAAGCTGTTTTCACTTACACAGACAAGCAGCACCACCCTGGAATGCTTATGGAAAAATCTGGTGTATAGAAATGTTCTCGCTGCAAACATTTTTCTACAAGAAACAACCAGATCAAAACTGTAGGCTTCCAAAAGATAAAACAGGCCCTCAGCTGTTTCAATGTAGGTGTTGTAAATATGTGTGGCTGCTTTTTGATGCAGGACTACAACCACATTTACAGGAATCTTCATTATAAGGTTTAATGTGCATGGTGGGGCTCAGATGAAGGTAGGACTTGAACACCTTTCAAGGAGGTCTTTTCTGGCCTTAAGGAATCTATGAAGTATGGCAATGAAGCAGTTGTTTCTTGGAGTCAAAAATTAAAATATGGTGGCAGTATTTTTACTGCCACCATAGAATATTTCTTCCCTCCTGTGGGGTGCGGCACTACTGAGTGTGCATTTTCAAAATGACAATGTCATGAACACAGACTGAGCTGCTGCTTTTGACAGGATAAAAGCATTTCACCTTTAAATTCATTTAAAATTGATCACCACGTGCCTAAGAGCACAGAGATACAAATCCATAGTTTAAGATACAAGCAGACAGCATTCCTCCAAAGGGAGAATTCCATAAGTTCAAAGCTTTGTCCAGCTGGCTGAACCAAGAAGAGCTTTCTTTTCCTCATTGCTGTGTGCCATGTTTTATTCAAGTCACACTTGCACAGAACTTTCACAGTATTCCCTTGTTGTCTGAGATAATTTACTTTCAGCTTGATCTTGAGTAACTGGCCAGAGCTGGTTCTGCTCATCTGTGAAACAGAAGGTGTTATATCAGTGCTGAAAGCGCTCATGGAATGCAAACACTGTGGAAATACCACCAGAAATATGCATGCATGAGAGTATTAGCACTCTAATTTTCAGCTGCTGAAGAATCCCACGTGAGCTTTTCAGGTTTTTTGAGCAAGGGGAAGTTCTGCTTGCTTCCTAGCAAATTCCCAGGTGTGTACAAATGAGACAGGGTTGAATTATATCGCAGAATTTATAAGTTGTTGTTATTTTACAGTGAAAGAAAATTAAAATTGTAGCTGTTGAGCATAGCCTATGTGGAATTGGCTGGTGACATAGCTTTGTGGTCTCCTTGCTTAAGGCAGTAGGACTCTGCCCAGTGTGTTGTTTGTTAAATCAAGTGTTTGGTTTTGATTTTCATTTTTGCTAATCTTTAAGCACAAACATGTACTTTATTTACCTCAAGGGATACCATGAAAATTCCCCAACAGTTCATTTAATTTAATGTGATAAGAGAGGAGTGAAACGAGAGGCTTTTATGATGCCAAATTTCTGCTATGGATTTTGTCCTTTTTCTTTTCTTTTCCTCTACTAACTGAGACAGAGAAGGTTTAATTTAAATATTGGGAAGAAATCCTTCCCTGTGAGGGTGGGCAGGCCCTGGCACAGGGTGCCCAGAGAAGCTGTGGCTGCCCCTGGATCCCTGGCAGTGTCCAAGGCCAGGCTGGACGGGGCTTGGAGCAACCTGGGATAGTGGAAGGTGTCCCTGCCCATGGCAGGGTGGCACTGGATGGGCTTTGGGGTCCCTCCCATCCCAAACCCTTCTGTGATTCTATGACACCACTCTTATTAATTAAATTCCACTGCCTTCTTTCCTCACTGCCCACATCTCATTATATTTCTCAGTACAAAAATTTGCTACCTATTCTTCTCTTGTCCTTCTTTCTCATTTTAATCTGCTTTGGGTCTTATCATCAGAGCCTTCATCTCCAGTGGCTTGTCTTAGATTGGGGCTTTCTTTGAACTTTGCCTCTGCCTTTGTTTCTCATAACAGAAGATTTGAGGTCATATTCATGAAAATGTTCTTGGCAGTGGGGGACACAAGCTGATCTTCATTAGGAAGAGAAACTGGAACTTATTTTTTTAATTCGTGGAGAGAGGTTTGATACAGTTCTATGTAATCCGTGCTGGAAAAGAGGGAAATGAGCCCCTGTTGATTTTATAGATTTATATCCAAACTGAAGTTCAAAAGGGAGAAAAAACTTCCTGCAACTAAAGCAAGAGAGTTTCATGTGTAAAATGACTTTCAGTGATGCAATTTGAAATAAATCCTACCATATTAAAAATAAACCAAACAAACAACCCTTATTTGTTTTCTCAGAACTTTCAAATTCTGACCAAGATATTTCATTGTGGAATCCTAGTGGAAGCTCTTGGATGGGAGAGGGAGGGGCAAGAGGTTTAGAGACCCTGCAGTCAGATTTCCAATTAATCCTGAGAAAGTTTGTTTTGGAACTAGTTGCATTCCCTGGATGATCCTTGTGGTTTTCAGTCTCTTTTTAGAGAACAGTTAGCAGAGTGGGGTCTGGTCCTGCTGGTGGAGTTTGCAAGCATTGTTCTGGTGATGGTACTACTGGCTGGAGTAATGCTTTGCTGATAGCAAACCCTGACCCACACATCAGGGAGCAGAAACCTCACCTGCATCCCTGCTCGATCTCTGTATTTTTGGGAATTTACAATTTGCAAAGAGAGAACCCAACTTTACTCCTCAGACAACACAGAACTTTAAAAAAAAGCCCTTCCCCTTCTGCACACTTAGATGTAAATCTCAGGCATAACCTGGCCTTGCTTGGTGTAAGAATTGGGCTGTCTCACAGCTGATTTTCTTTTAAACCCAGGGGCTTTCCACTGGGTTGATCCCTACAGTTACATTTGAGAAGGTGCTGCCAAAGGAAACGGCCTCAGCAATCATCCCAGATGATTTATGGGATGTTCAAATCCAACACATCTCATTCACATCATGCCTTGATGCAGATCTGTCTAAGCAGAGTGTGTGCAAGCAAATTCATTCACATGCACTGTAATAAGGCTTCATATCCCTCCAGGAGCTTTGAAAATATGAGGGATACTTATCCCATTTTTATTCATTGATCCATCCATTCTGGAAGCAAAAGATATTATATTTCATGGCTTCAGCCACAAGGACCTCCAGCTTTGCTGAGGAATTTTCTGAACCACTGACTCTAATTTCCATATTCTGGGGAGAACAGTAGAATGCATTAGATTAATATCTGAACTTAGTAAAGAATTTGATATCATGGTTCACAAGAATTATTCATGAAAATAATCTATCTTGGCTTGACTATGATCCTTTGGAGGAATTAATACTTCCAAATGCTTAAACATGATTGTCTATGAGGATGTAGCTGACCTAGGGAGCAATCATATCAACCTCAGCCCACAGAATAAAAATAAAAATAATGTCATTTATGTAGTCCCTTATCCTACTCAAGGGAGGATGTTTAGAGTCAGTAAAGTGTTTGAAAAGTGCTTTGCTATAAGTGACTGGGATATTTTGGCTGACATTCTGCTTTTCAACAGTATCCATTTTAGGCTTCCTTGCATATAAATACACCCTGGCTTATTTTCCCTAAGAGGCCTCTGGGTCCATTTCACCAATTAAAAGAATATTTTATAAACCATTAACGATACTCTGCCAACAACTGGCAGCACTTACTCAAAGCCCAGCTAGATTAAAGCTGCTGTGGTGCCACCAGTGAAGAGCAAACCCCACCCACACCTTTTTACAGGACTTTGTTCCTTCATCACCATTTAGAGAAGGAGAGACCAGCAGATGCCATTCTGATGAGCATTGATAAGTGCTTGGGTGAAACACAAATGCCATGGAAGTGTCAGATGGTTCATTCTGTAGAGCAGAAAGAAGCAAGAATAGACTCAGATACCCAATTTGCTCTGACCTTGAAGTACAAAGGTTATGACCATTGAGAATGATTTATTTTAACCTAGTTGCTGGCTTTTAGGTCTTCTAGCTTTTGTCCATAGTGATGGAGAGAAAAGCATTTACAGCCACAAATTTAATCATTTTCAGGACCTTCTGCTTGCCAAGAATTTCCTATCCCCAGAGTCACCTTTTCCCAAAATTCCCTATAGCCCATGTACAAGCTGGAGAATTCTGAACTTGAAACTTAAAAGTAAGGCTGAGTGTGAATTTGCCTTTTCCTCCTGGGGCAGTGGAGTTTGATGTTTTCTAGGCTCTTTTAGTGATTGAGATAAATTTTGTGCAGCTTGTGCCTTGAAAATGATAGGAACTATCAATTTAATGAGTAGTTGCACTTGCTAAAGTGCTTTGCTCAATCTTTTTTGTGCGTGTGCCATGATCAAGTACAGCATCAGGGCCACTAAACTGTATCTTTATACTTTAATTGCATACCCACATGTGTGATTGACTAAAAAATTGATAAATTGGACCTCACAGAAAACAAAGAGCTTCAAAAAAATGCTCTAGATCAGATTTTCCGTTTGTTGCCTTATTTTCCCTGCAGCAAAACTCTGTGCAACCCTGACAGCAAGGATACAAGGTCAGTGGAGATGCTGACATTTAATGCCTGTAGTAAACATTTCAGCATACAGAAAGCAATTATTTACAGCTTAAGCAGTGAGAAATTACAAAGCTTCTCTTTAGACCTTGTGGCTTCTTGACTGGTATTTGCAGAGGTGATGTATACACAAAAGGATTTCTTTACTGCTGTATTTTCTTTACTGAATTGTCTCTAGATGTTATTGTGCTGAGCTTTCTGAAGGCTAATAGCTCACAGAACACAATAAAAAGTGGTTCTTTAGCAGCACTTCCATGGGTATAATACTTTTCTTCTTTACCCTCTAATGCACCTTTTTAATAACTTCCAGCTGAAAATACTGCCCCTATTTCCTAAGAGCTCTTCGCCTTTACTAAATCACCAGCAGGTATTGTTGTTTTTACAAACCTCCTCACAAAAACAGCCTGTAAAATATTATTATTTCAAGTAGCAGTTCACAGGAACAGAGCAGTTCCTTGTACTCAGCAGGAGAAGTCATGTATTAGAATGCAAACTTCTTATTCTTTTAAATAGTAAGGTTTTTTTAGAAGCTTACATAGTTTTTGTGTTTTTTTTTTTTTCTGTGAGTGGTGTACGCTGTAGTAATATTTTATAATACCTGCTGTGTCATTTCTCTTTCACAATTAGAAATTATAATGCACTTAAGAAATACATTATAAAATCTGAGTGTAAAAATAATTTTCTATACAAAACCAAATTATTATTGTTTATTCTGCATTGTTATTATTGTGCATTTTAATTTGTGGTATCAAGGCAGGTAATAGAGATGAGTAAAATGTGAATTTAAAACTGCAGCAGACTGTACAAGGAAAAAGACACAAATAAATGACAACAGAAATAAAAAGTTGAGCACAGCAGAGATATTTTTTGGTTACATTGTCTGAGAACCAGGCAGCTTGATACAGGTTATTAAAATACAAGAAAATGGGAATTAGGGGAACTAAAACTTTTTCCAGGTAAGAACGTGGCGTATAAAAAAACCAGAAAGGATTAGGAAAGCCAGGAAATTTGCGGGTCTCTTAAACACTCCATGTTAAATTCTCATTCTAAATTTGGGGATTTTTTAGCATTGTGGCTGTTGGACCTTTGCTGGCCACTCCCTCCTCAGCAGGACGTGAGAATGAGATGAAAAAGCTCATGCGTTAACATACAGACAGGGACACCACAAACCAGCTACCAGGCTAAATAAGGAAAATTAATTTAGTTAATTGCCAATGAAAATAGAGTAGGAAAGTGAAAACCAGAGACAAGAACTCTGAGACAGTTTTCTGAGAATATTTTACTTAAAAAAAAAAGTTAATAATTCTTGTGTGTGGTCTGCTCCATTCCTTCTTTCTTTTCTCTCTGTCAAACTACTCCACCATAAAAAAAAACAACCCTCAAACAGTTCCTTTCTTTACAGCTCTTGAAAATTCTTGAGTAACCATAGTTGTTGGCCTTTCCCTTTGAGGGATCCTAAGAGTTATGACCCCTCAGCTTAAAGCAAGAAAATCTGGAAGTCCAGAAAAATCTGAATTGCCCTTGGTGGCTGTACTTGGAATCAGCCTTGGCTTCCCTAGGGTGGGTGTCCCAAATGGCCAACTTGGGCCTTCAGTTAGCCCAAGACAGGCAATTTAGGTGAGGAGATAAAATATGGGAGGTCATGTAAAGATTTCATGAGCAACTTTTAGTCCAGGTGCCTGGCTCAGTGATGCTCGTGTAGCTTGCAATGCATTCTGCTCCTCCAGGAGTTATGAGCTTCTTCTTCATATTTATTTGTATGTGGAGTTATAAATTTCTGATCTTATTTCTTGCTTGTGGGATGCATTTTCTCCCTGTGCATTCTTATTCATGCAGGCTTTCATTTGATCCTGCTAGAAGATTCTTTACTCCTTTTCATGCGCTCAAAAATTGTAGCCACAGCAGTTTCTGTGGTCGCGGAATTATGCAGCTGCTTAACACTGCTGTCTTTCTTGTTGTGCTTGTTCTCCTTCTGTAATCCCAGGGACAGGAATTATGGCACTGGAGCCTCTTAAATCACCAGGGTTAGCACAAGCACAGTTTGCACTCCCTGCAGTCAGAGATCCAAAGGCAAAGGGTGCCCTGGAGCCAGCTGGGTGTGCTCCTGCCTCGTGGGGCTGCAGCTCTGCATCTGATGGACAGAAACCGCCTTTCATCCTGCATTTTGAACTTCTTGGAAGTGCAGTAGTTTCAACTGCCACCTAAAAAACACATCCAACAAATTGAGCAAATTATTTCCCCTGCATTTAATTATGCATAAGCATTCCTAGAAAGTTGTCTTAAAGCACATACAGCGTGACCTAAGGATTGCTTTTCATTTTCTTGCTGTTGTGGACACTTCACTGCGCCATCCTCCATTCAGCTGGCTGAAAAGAATGGAAATAATGCTTTCAGATAAATAAAGATGCAATTTGACCCTCCCTCCCTTTCCTCCTGCCCTTGCTTTTCTCCTTTTGGGAAGCTGATTTCATCTGTCAAGGTCACACACTGGGAAGTACAAAATGCAGGTGCTGGGAGCTGTCCAGAATTCTGGAAGCATTTATTTGTAGCTCAGACAAATTGTTCATTTAGTTCCTCAGACTGTTGAGCTCTCTGGCTCCTGACATTTTCAAATGACAATAGTAAAAATGAATGTGGTGAGTGGAGTTGTAGCTGCTGGTTTATGTACTGCTTGAGCAGGGGTTAATGAACCTTTTCTACGTTGTGAGGTTACAAAGCAAAGCAAGGAAAAGGCTTGTGGGGGTGGAAAAACCCTGAATAACATCAACATCCTAAATAAATACCTGAAGTAGGATTGGTTCTATCTTCTGAGCTGAATTTGACATTTCCTCCAATGTTAGGAGAAGGGTGAGGCACACCCAAAACAGGATTAAAGGATACTGAGAAAAGGCAACAGTTGAGCAGGACTTGCTTCAACTTTCCTATAGTAAACCTGAAAGAAAACCTTTGACAAAAATCCATGCCCAGTCCCACCATAAGAACTACCAGTCTTATAAAACAATATACAGCATTAAGAATTAAAAAAATTTACTAGGATGAGGAAAGGAATAAAAGATCCTGGGAGAAAGATTCTCCACTAGTTGTCATACTGATTTTATTTTTTTTTACCCCATGTTACCAACACCACGAGCTTCAGAGCACCTGGTGCAGCAGTGACACAGATATCTCCTGTAAACCAAAAGTGGTTTCAGGAGATTTAAATCAATTTGGAACTGAAAAAGTGTGTTAATGCTAAACAGTTGACTGTCAGGACACATTCAGGGTCAATATTGGTAATGCAATGGATAAACAACAGTAATGTATTGGTAATGTACTCTGCATTACCAATAAATAAATAAGAAGTAAAAGTACACCCCTAATTTCCTGCTGCTCTTCTACAACTGATCCAAGGAGCTTTAATCTGGCACAAACAGACAGAAATATGCTGCTGTCCCACAGCAAAAAGTGAAATAGCACCTAGAGAAAGGAATGAGTTCTCGGGAGGAAAGTGCAGCCAAAGTAATAAATAGTAACATTGTGATTGCAGGATCTGGAGAATAAAAATAAGCCCCTGTAATAAAAAACATATTCAAGAGACCAAATCAAAAAACAGATTTTAGGAGTTTATCCTGAATTTTTACATAAAATTAAAAAAAAAATCTTAAGATAGAAAATATCTAAAACTTCAAGGAAAAACTGAGCAAATGAAAGGAGATCCCTTCAGGGTTATATGTATGAAGAGGCAGAGAAATAGCATTATTTAAATCATCCTTTAAATAATTTAAATCATCCTTTAATATCAGACTTACAAGGGTGTGGGGGGTTGTTCTTCTTTAAAAACAATGGTAAAATAATGCATGTATAGACAAATTTTGTATTGTGGCTATGGCAAACACAGATCAATCAAAGTTTACATGTCCTATTTGTTACACATATTGAAAAAATAGTCCCTACTACTCAAACTCCAAAAAAACCCCAAATGAAAACCTTTTTAAACCTATATCTGTTTGATACTGTTAATCTCCCTAGATTTTTTCAGTTTATAAAACCTGATGCACCTTGCACACAGGTGACTGAGCAATTATTTGCATGTTTAAGCTCCCATAAAGCTTGTAAAAGGGCTGAAAAATAAGTATTTATGCACCTAGGGAAATGGAGTGGTAATCAGAGAAAAGTGACTTTATATGCAGTCTGCATGGGTTATAAAGGGATTTCAGTGTTTTACTCTAAAAAAGCAGGGATGAATGATGATCTTCTCTAAATATCATAAAACATATGTTTTTAGTTTCTTTGTGAAAAATCCCTTGAAAAATATCAGGAGGTGCCATTTTCCTACATTGCCATTAACATTGTAAATGAATGTGGTTTCTTAGGCTGAGACTTTTTGCCCATGAAATCCCAATCTGTTGGAATTCTTTAGGAGTATTGGGCTTCAGGATGCAGGGGAGGTCCCCTTCCCCCATGAGTGGCCACCCTGCTGGTTTAGCACGTATGCCAGGGGTGCAGGAGCACTTGCACAAGTGGCCACAAAACCTCCCAGAATTCTTTTTGAGCCCCTTCCCACCCATCCCCCATGTTGGTTTCACCCCCAGTTCCATATTCTCTCCTTCTCTGTCTTGGCCTCCCCCTAAATAAATCACTTGTCCCTGGTTTCTTTTTCCCCAAAGAAGTCATTTTTCCTATATCAGCACACAAATTTAGAATGTTTGACAGCGTTTCTAGGGTAATCCTGGCATTGCTGACATAGTTCCCTGGGTGCTGCTGGCCTTTCAGGCTGTCACCACAAAAAGTCCCCAGTGCTCCCTTCCAAATATTTCTAAGAAGTCCCTTTCTCTCCCATAAATCCCATTAAACTCCTGGAAATCTGGCCATTCCTGACAACAGTGTCTGTAATTTTATTTTCTTATCACTGTGCTCTTTGTTACATCCATCAATTTCTCATGTCATTCCTGGTGGTTTCCCAAGGTCTGTTCACTTCTCAGGTCAGGGATTAGTCCTTTACCTGTGTGCCCAATTCTCTAGATTCTTTGAAAATCTCAAGTTAAAAAAGCCATAAAATCAGAAGAAAAATTGAAACTTAAAATTATTATTAAAATTTAATATTCTTTTTCCTTTATTGTGCAGTATTACACTTACCAAAAATACTTAATAAGTGTAATTTGATAACAAAGTTACCTGAAAATGCTTTGATAAGTCCAGTTTGATTTTCATCCTTGTTATTTCCTCATGCTTTACAAAACCTCAGAACAAAGTACGACACCAGGAGGCTGGGAAAAACATCTCTCCTAAGGATATAACCCTATAAGTTAAAGTTATCAAAAAAATTAATTAATCCAGTAAAATATTGACCATATTATATGTAATTGCCATCATATGCAATGCATACATGACAAACCGATTTAAAAATGGAAGAAGCCCTCCACGTGTGCTCTGTATCCCAGCTGACACAGCAATAATACCAAAGTACATTATTAGACCCTGCAGCTAAACATAATATTCTAGTGGTTCTACAAAAGCCACACACTTTGGCACAAGAGAACAAACTGGACACATGGCTCCCCAATTGTTCTGTCACATCAATGCCGAGGAGCCAGCGACCTCAACGTGACCAAAAACCTGATCAAAAAGTCTCAAATGTACCAGCCGCAACTTCACAGACGCTGCACAATCAATAATTTGAAACCCACATATCTAACCTTCAAGATGAACCCAGTCTTTGAGCTTCTTGACACTGAATTCCCACAAGGACAGTGCTGGATTAATGAGCACCCCATGCCTCGTGCCTTGTCACCTCCCAGCAGCAGTGGCTGAGCCATTAGCTTGCAAAACGTTCCCTGTCACGGCAGCAATCTATAGATGCTGTCCTTTGACCTCACAGAAACCTGTGTGTGCTGATCAGCCCACCAGGAACAGGTGCTGAGCCAGGAGTTTAATGCACTCACCTCCATCCTGCAGAGAGAGGCATCCCCTCACCTTGGTGCACGCTGCCAGGATGCACATCAGTCTCCCTTGGCCTTCCTTGATGTGGAGTAATTAATGCAGTGCAGCTATACTGCTCCTCATAACCAGGATGGTGCTTTTAAAAGGTGCCCAATACTGCAGAATCTCTGTTTGCACAGCCCCAGGAGCCAATAAAGGCTGCCCACAGTCATATACAACATTTTTTTTGCATTATAAAGTTGAAATATAGAGTCACAGAGTCACAGAATCACAGAATCACAGAATCACAGAATCACAGAATCACAGGTGTTAAAGTGTCCCTGAGACACCCCACACACCCAGCACTGGAGGTTTGGCAGTGAGCTCTGTTGTATTTGCTGGGCAGGAATGAAGCACATGACTCCATGTTCTCAGAAGGCTAATTTATTCCTTTATTATACTATGTTATATTAAAGAATACTATACTAAAGAATACAGAAATACTCCATGCTAAAAAGATAACAATGAAAACTCATGACTCTTTCCAGAATCTTGACACAGCTTGGCCTTGATTGGCCAAAGAGTGAAAACAACTCACAGCAGAAACCAATGAAACAATCACCTGTGGGTAAACAATCTCCAAACACATTCCAAAGGAGCACAACACAGGAGAAGCAAATGAGAGAAGAATTGTTTTCCTTTTCTCTGAGGCTTCTCAGCTTCCCAGGAGAAAAATCCTGGGCGAAGGGATTTTTTTAGAGAATGTGAATGCTACAGAGCTCCTAACCAGGAACAAATGCCTGGTACAAAAGTGAACACTGGAAATATTCAACCTCCATGGAAGGTTTTGCCTTGAATTTTCCCCAGCAAGCTGTGGAAATGTTGGTCTCTTGTTTGGAATATTGGTCTCTTCTTTTCTTAGGCTATCAGATCAACAGGCATGAGCTGCACAGACAAAACTTGGGATTTGGCTGGTGTGCCTCTGGGGCCCTGCACCTTGATGTACAAATGGCAAGAAAAGTCTCACAAGAGCTGGTTTTAACACTATTTCAACAAATAAAAGCTGTTGAACTCGACACCATAGAAAGGAGGTCTGGACTTTTGAAAAGCTCCAAATCTGGGTTCTGCTCAGGTGCCTTCAGCCTGGCAG
>NW_005054517.1:395676-442677 GCF_000277835.1 Geospiza fortis
GTTACCACGTGAATGCTGTCCAGATGGTGACCATCCCTCTACCTGTGCTTTAGCCAATTTGTATCTGTGTATACAGCTTTGACAGCTATTAAGTTCTCTTAGTTTTAACACAGGTTTTGGAATGTATTTAATTTTCATACTAAGAGACCCAAATTGCTGATGTGGGATGGAGTCCAAAACGCACTGAACTGAGTAGAAAAAAAAAATCACAGCCTGACTACATCTTGGAACTAGTAATTAGTGACAGAAACTTTTCTACAGCTGGCATCACACTCTTTAATAAATGTAGTAGAGTGTTGAAAGGGATGACATGGGCAGAACTGCATTGCCATGTGTGTGATTCTTCTCCATTTATTGTCTTTGTTTGTTGGGACTAAACATGATTGAATGTGAGGTGGAAGGGATTCTGGTAGGAAAGCCTGGTTCAGACAGCTCATCACAGCAGGCAGTTGAACATCAATATACTGTGTAAATAAACACCTTTGTAAATGGAAAACAACCACATTTCCAGTCTTTCTGTACTCCAGGGCCTCAGCTGACAGGCAGCACTTTTGCTTCCTTGATGTGGAGTAATTAATGCAGTGCAGCTATACTGCTCCTCATAACCAGGATTGCGCTTTTAAAAGGTGCCCAATACTGCAGAATCTCTGTTTGCACAGCCCCGGGAGCCAATAAAGGCTGCTCACAATCATTTACAGCATTTTTTGTGTTATCAGGTTGAAATATAGAGTCACAGAATCATATAATCACAGACTGGTTTGGATGGGAAGGGACTTTAAAGCCCATCCAGTGCCACCTCCTGCCATGGCAGGGACACTTTCCACGATCCCAGCACCCTCACAGGGAAGAATTTCTACCTTGGAGCTTTCTCTTGTCCAAGCTGAACAGCCCCAACTCAGCCTGTCTCCATAGCAGAAGCACTCCAACCTCTCCTATAATTTTTTTAAAAATAAAATAACATAAATTATTTTATTTGTAATGCTTGTGCACAGCATATCCTGGTTCAAAGCATTACAGTATATTGCAGGCTAACAGGCAAAGCTCCCCAGATTTCTTGGCCAAGTGGTGTAAATCAGTTCTCTGAGTCACTGGGTGAGCTGGCACTTGGAGGACTTTGAGTCTCTCAGGCCAGGCCAGGCTTGGTTTAGTCTTCTATATAAAATCCATTTCAATTAAAAGCCTTGCTGACAGTAGCACCATTATTCAATCTGGGAAGAGTCATTCCACGCTGATAAAATTGGATTTCTTTGTCGCAGTCTTTCAGACTCTATCCCCACAATGTGTAGCAATTTTGCACAGAAAAAAAAAAAAGTTAAAAAAAAAAAAGTGATTTAATCCACAGCAGTTATTGCAATTACAAACAGTGTTCACAAAACTGAACAGAATTCATAATTCTCCAAAGCATCACAGAGCCATTCAGCCACAGCACAGCTGGGGAAGGGAGTGCTGAAGAAGCTGAACAAAATAACTGATTGGGGTGATCACAGTGGCAGCGGTTCAATGCTGCCACCCAGCAGCAATCACCCACTTCCACCCCCTCGGGGCTGGCTGGGAAGTCACAGCACAAATCACTCAGCTCCCCCTGGGGAGGCCCAGGAGCTGGAAGGGGAGAATCGGAGAGGAGGTGCTGAGCTATCACTGCCCATGTGTCCTCTGGAGCCTGGGAATATGAAAATGGCACCAAAGTCTGGGCCAGAGCTAAAGGAATACAGATGGGAGAGTGGCAGATTTGGGCATTTGACTAAATCTTGTAGCTGTTTTTGGCCATTCCTGGAATACTGCCCTCATCACTGCAAGTATGTACCCTGCAACAGCACAGAGTCATGGAATGGTTTGGGTTGGAAGGGACCTTAAAACCCATCCAGTGCCACCCCTGCCATGGGCAAGGACACCTTCCACTGTCCCAGGGTGCTCCAAACCCTGTCCAGCCTGGCCTTGGACACTGCCAGGGACCCAGGGGCAGCCACAGCTTCTCTGGGCACCCTGTGCCAGGGCCTCCCCACCCTCACAGGGAAGGATTTTTTCCTAATATCCAGCCTAAAACTGCCTCTCCCAGCTCAAAGCCATTCCCTCTTGTGCTGTCACTCCAAGTCCTTGGAAGGACTCAAGAGCTTTACCCCAAAATCCAAGCTGCACAGTCACAACTCTCCCAGCCTTTTCTCATGGGAGAGCTGTTCCATCATTCCAGCTGTTCCACCCTTGCCAGCAGGGTTTGTTTTACCCCTGTACATGAAGAACCTCCATGCTTCAAGAAAATCAGGATCAAAACACTCTTCTAAGCACAAAATAAGCATTCATTGGGATTTCTTTTACCTAACTGGTCCTTAAGAGGGCAAGGTGGGAGCAAACAGGTTCTGCTGATTCAGGGCAACAAACTCTGTGGGATGAGTTGCCTTATAAATTCCATTTTTTGATGATTTTTTCACTCCTTCCATACATGAACAGTAAGCAAGACTTGTGAGGAAATGTATATAACTTCTGAGAATACCAATTGTATGCTGCTTTCTAAAGCAAGTCATTGAAACACCATGAGGATTAGTATGCAACATGCAGAAGATGTTGAAGAGGAAAAAATCTGCTTATCAATTATTAGAATTATATTAATAAATATTCTAGGAAGTTGTGTGTATAAATATAAATCAGTGTTTTTATTCAGTAGGATTATTTCTCTTTCTCTCATAACCTTATCTGGAAATGCAAACTGACAGAATAGAAAAGGAAATGACCAATTAGATGGGGAAAAAATGCACTGCAAAAAAACAAAAAAAAAAGCAATGCACGCAAACAGTGAGTTCCTGTAATTTCTTAGCCTTCATTAACAAGCTCCTCAACTCACCTCCTCTCCCTGCTACTCCCACAAGTTCAGTTTAAGCTTTTTCAGAGTAGCAGAAGTTATTCAAGCTCTGATTGATCAGCAACAAACATAAAAACAGGTCACAACCTTGAGTATCTCTGAACCATACACTTCACATAAGCACAACAGTGCTACCAAAAATAAAATTTTTTTGGGATCATAGCAGACATCTAAAAGATTTCTGTTCCTCTGAAGAGTTACAGAGACTTGAGCTCTTATTCCAAACATTTCAAACCTTTGAAGGAGACTCTGAAAGCAGCCATTCTTCTATAAAATAAAAACCTGCACAGGAATGATGCTGGGATGATTTTTCCCTTTGTGATGGCTGTGCCACAGCCCTGGCTGAACATGAGCTGGGCATACATGTGCACACACAGCACCTGTGTCACAGAGCCTGCTGCGCAGGAGCCTTCATCTCTCAGCACAACTACTTGAAAGTGCTTTTCTGAACACTTTTGCTACTTTGAGCCTTTTTTAGCTTACTGCAAAGCTTGTTAGCATTGGTATTGAGTCTAGTGAGGCTAGAAACCTCCCTTCTCTGGGATATAGGGGGGATTAGGATCTGATGGATTCAGCTGTCTGGTTTGATCAGGGTTTCCACACTGAAGTTGAACTATTTGGGTTCAATGTCACAAAAACACTCATTCTTTTTTTTCCCACATACATTGTGGAAACCTCAGAGTTACAAGTATAATAGCCCCTCAACAGCTCACCAAACATGCTCTCCAAACATGCAGGGCATATTTGTGTTCTCTAACCTTAGAACACACTTTTCCTGTTTCATTTTTAGTTTTCAAATCAACATTAGCAATGGTGGAATTTTCAGATGCTCTTCCCAGCCATAGTGGTGTTGAGAAGAAGGAAAGAAAGGAGAATGAGAGAAGAAAACCCTTTTTGGAGAGAGTTATTTAATTGACTCTGTCCTGCATCACTATCTATGACTATTATATGTGTATGTACACTCCATGTGCATAATTCTAGGAGTGAAAGTCAATTTGAACTCTCTTGATAGTGGCACTTTCACCATCCTAAAGGTGACCTGAAGGAAAAAATAAGCCCTTGCTAGGAGAAATTTTCAGACAGATACAGGACACCTGGGTCCACATCTGTGTCTGCCAGTGGTCCTCTGAATAGTCATGGTCACTTCCCTTATTAGTGAATAATAAAATATTCCTTACATCTTTAATAAAAAGTGAGGTGCTGGTGTCACAAATCCTAAATTGATTTGCCAAATAAAAATAGAAGCAGTTAAGGATGCAGGAGGAAGGTCAGGATTGATGCTCACATTTGTGCTGAGGGGTTGTCTCTTTCAATCCTCACTGATTTCTCAGGAGCTGGTATCTGGTACAACATTCCCAAAAAGCATAGGTTAAACTTGTCAGCGCCTGAACACTGCAAAAGGGGAGTGATGTAATTATAAGAACATAATTTTTATGAAAGAATGTATCCCACCTGATGTATCCTGCATCATTTTAAAAGCACCAGCTTTTCTGTTTCAATATGTCAGCATTTCCATTGAAACCCTCATTTTAATGGGAATGCTGCTCATCTGCAAAAAGTGTATTCTAAGCAGAAAAAAGGAACTTCCAGGATCAAATATGAGCACACCACCACTTGAAGGGCATTAATGATTTTAAAGAGAGTCACTTGCCTCTTTTTGAAAACACAACCATCCACAATTTCAAGTTTAATTTTTGAAGATTTGTTAAATCTTGGCTGGAATTCCAGACAGTCCAGAAACCTCTTTTTTGGATAAATATCTGCTAGCAGGGGAAGGAATGGGCTTGGGGAAAAGATTTATTTCACCTGTTCAATGTTGTTAACACAAATCAGGAAATAGTGGCAGTCTGAAAATGCAGGATTTCTGGAGGGGGAGACAAAAATCCCCAAAATACAACCTAGTAAAAAGAATGAAGATAATTGGCTCTGATCCTAAGATGCCACTGGGAATTTCCAAACAGGTCCCAGGGGATAGAGGAACACTGATCTTCAAAGGAAGTGCACACAGGGCTGTTACAAATTATGTAAGGTCTGATAAGGAAGTTACACGGTCTGATAAGGCAATTATCTGGAAAAACACCATCCTTAAATCCAAAGCAATCCAGAAAGACACTCACAGGCAGAATTGGCAGTGTGCTTTGGCCCATCTCCATGCGCTCCTAAGCAGGATGGGAGGAGGAGAGGGGGCTTGGGTCTGATTCTGGCATGCAGGACTGTACAGACAGCACACATTAATTCATTGCACCGTCACCTCATGATTTCCAGTGTGTGGCTGCCCTAGAAAATGTGAATATTACGGTTGTACATGATGGCCTGAGCTCTGAACTCTCACATATTTGAGTGCTGAGAGCCATGATGGCATGGAAGGCCAAAGGAGTTCAGAGCTGAGGCAGCATCTCCACTGCACCTTGGTGTCCCTGGGTCTGGGTGATCCTGACCTCTGAGGGCTCCATCTCTGGCCATGAAGCCAAGAATCACCTCCTGCACAGAATGTAAATGCTTCAGACCCATCCCAGCTTGTTTCTCAGCACGAGCTTGCTCATACCTTAGGTATGCACTTCCAAAATATATTTTCCCTTTGCTACAGCCACCCAAGAACAAGGGCTATGATTGCAAATTTAGTGGTTTCTTTAGCAGGAACTTTTCTCTCAAATGTTCCCGTTAAGCATCTTTCCTGTGATTTGTAGCAGCTGTTGTGTCTCCATGCCAACTGATGGGGAAACGGGGGGAAGGACACTCTCAAAGTCATCTCTGAGCTCTGCAATATCTTATGAAGAAAAGCTTATGATTATAATGAGAAAAGTAATTCCTCACCATGAAAGCTGACTGAGAGCAAATGGAGAAAAGTAGGACTTTCAAGTAAAGAAAACCTGAGTAGAATTATCACCCTACATGAAAAAGGTGGAATTGCTTTGGAGATGAGACCTTCCTCTTGCCTCCTGAGATCAGCTCCTGGGAAGGGCTGAGAATTGGCTATTGTGAGTAATCTTTGTGCCAGCGCTTGTGGGGTGATAAAAGGCAGGAGGATTTAAAGCAAATTTCCTTGCTTGATAAATCCAAGCCTTTTACCTGAGGAGAAGAGATAATTTTTGTCAGAAGTATGTGTGTAATTGCCTCGGTGCCGAGCCAGGTGGGAACCGAGGCAATAACACTCGAGCAAGAAACTCTTCAATGCCTCCATGAATGCACAAGTTATTTCAGAAATGCAATAAATAAAACTCAAGTTCTCTGCCAAACCAGAAGTATGGTGACAAGATAGACAACGAGAGCAAAACAAACCTGGGGGAGGACGAGCTCACATTGAAGCAATGACACAGTTGCTGCACATGCAGCAATCTCAGCACATTCTCAGCCGTTGTTATCCCAGACAATGCATTTAAGTATTTGCTGCAATGCTATTTAGCAGATGATAATGAAATAGCAGGCAAATGTACATGAAAGAAGATGGAAATATCCTGTGCCTCCTCACAGGGAAGCTATCAAGCATAGAAACAGGGGAATGACACTCGGAGCACTTGGAGGAAGGCGAATGCTCTCCGCTGCTTTCTGCTGTGAATTGGGCACTGGGGAGAAAGGACAGAAGTTCCACTGAAGTGTGACAGAGGGTGACGTTTGCCACCATGTGTCACCACTGCACTCAGGGAATGCAGGGGGATGAACTGCAAGAGGCATCAGTTTTAGAAATTTATCTGCAGCCACTTTCTCCCGCAGAGCAAAATAATAATAAATAAGAAAATGTTGAAGACAAAGAATGATGTCTCTCTCGTTTCAGCTTCAAACAAACCTAGTTGTGTATCTTCCTCTTCATTCCTCTCTGTAGCCTCTGCACAAGGTCTGGAAGACTGAGTAAATTTAAAATATTTTTGTGGACAGATCTACTGACAAAGAACAGGGTTTGAATTTCTAATTTTAATAACAGACATGAAGGTAATTGGTCATATCAGAAACCTACTGAAAGAATTTCCTACACCAATGGATTTTTGGTACATTAAAGTCATCCTGAATTTTTTTATTCACTCCCTAAGTTGAATTTACAGAACAATGAAATAAATGTACACACAGAACATGCAGGCAATGTAATTGTGATGTGAGGTGGACCAAATTGAGTGAAAATTCCATGGCCTGCAAGTTACCTCAGCGTTGCAATTTGGGGGTAATGTGACTGTTACATTTAGACTAATGGCAGTTTGAAGGGTTTTCTTTTTCTCCTTCTCAATGTCGAAATATGCCCAGTATAATTTTACCCATTTTACATGAATTTGGATGTGCCTCTCCTTTACCATTCAGAAGTTGTTGGACATTTTAACTCAGAAATTACGAGTTAACAACTTTGTAAGTCCTTCCTTCAAAACAAAACTCTTGTGATGCTCTGTGTATATAAAAATTGGTTGTTCCATACAAAATGGAAATAGGGAAAGGCAACTTTTTCTGGCTGGTAGATTTTCTCATTGTCAGGGAGTTCCAGAGGAGGTTTTGACCAAACCCTTCTCACTTTTATCTACTTATGGTACAGCTTAAGAAGAGGTGTGAGTAGCACTGAGAAATCTTTCCAACCACCCACAGTTCAGATTACAATGAAGAAACATCCAGATTAACTGGCAATGACCTTTCTGAGTCAACATTCCTGCACTTTGAAATCCGAGCATTTCTAGTTCTGCCTTTTTGCCTTTGATTCTGACCTGGTACAGCTGGAACTAAATATAGATGTGAAAGGTAAAACCCATGATCACTGCACTTCAAATGTGCCTTTCAACTTGCTTGCTAGGGGCCTTACAAATTGTGTCATACATCAGTAGTCAGTGGGCAATAATCACCTCTCCTGGGATTAATTTGTGATAAGGACACTTTCATTTGGGAATGTCTTTTGTTTAACACCATCACCCTTCATTTTGAGAGACCATTTCCTATAATTCACATATCTTGCAGATGCATATATTATCACTTTATGGTGCAATGTTTGTAAAATATTATATTATTAGAATTATAAAGACAGAAAAATATTGTACTTTCACCTATCAGTACTTATTTTACTTATTAATAGCATAAATTTCAGCTGCAACTCGCTGTGGTGTCTAATTTTATATAATAAACCAGTCTAATAAAAAGTACTGGGACACTGCTAAAAAATAAATAGCAAAGAAGAACAAATTGTATCTGAAACCAACAAGGCTGACGTATCTAGAGGGTAATTAAAAAGTCATTAGTTAAAGTCATCTGTGGTTTTGGTTGACAAAGTAAAAATTTAACATTTGTGTACTGAAAATTGATTAACAAATGGATACACAATTTTCATCACAGAAAATCAAGCTGTTGGTTAAAATAGAATTTCTTATGTACTTCAGATTATAAAAAAGATCATCTACTATACTCTAACAGGAAAAACTGGAGGCACATCCAGTAATGAATGGGGTATGGCTTTGGCTCTTGTCCAGTTATCCATAAATTCTCATGGATCAACAGCAATAGACAAGTGAGCCAAACCCAATGAAGCTAATTTTAGCTGGCTGAAACCAGCACCATCTGGACTTCTGGCTTTGGTAACTTTCTATTGATCCAATCCGTCCAGAATGATTGGATGCCAAATGCATAAGGAAGCTTTCCAGGTTCATGGTGTGCAATGGGAAGATTCTGGTATCATCCCTTTTGACAGTTTCAGATGCTGTAACTTTATTTTTTGGTTTGTTTTTTTTTTTTTTTTTTTTTTTTTTTTTTTTTTTTTTTAATTGAACAACCTTATTTTTGTGTGAATAGCAGGTAAACATTAGTATCCATCTCTTTGCACAATTCCAGAAAATAAGTATGTCAATTCAAATTGTTTTCTCTCTGAAGCCACAGAAACAGTTTGAAGTGGACAGATGAGCACGTTTCCCATGTGGTTCAGCTCATCTATACATCTGCTTGCTTATCTCACTTATGTTAATCCAATCAGAGGAGATTCATGCAGTGATCCCAATTAACTGGCACTCTGGGTGTGGTGTCAAGTAGATACAATGAATTATCCCCAGTACAAAATACAAGGGAAATATTCTCTCTGCATTGAAACACTGAATAAACTACACAAATAATCTGCTACTGGGCATGCTGTGAACAAAAAGAATTCAAATTGATCAGACATTGATTGTGAATAATTTACTCAAACACATAGCTCTAAATCAGTTTCAAGACCAGAAGGCTAAAAAAAACCAGTTAAAATTTTGGTGGCTTGTGGATTTATTTTCTGTCTCTTCATTTACTTCAGTGGGCTTTGTATTGAGCTCTCACAGAGCAGATTTACATTAGATGTCACAAAGCTTAGGGTCCACTTTTCCATTTTTAATAACGGTAATTATAGTGCTAGCATTTGATATGAAAAATAATTTGCATCCACTAACTTCTTTTCTCTGTTAGAATCTCTAAACAGAGTAAACATGATGCTCTAACCCCTTGAGACTTTTAGCTTTTCTGACAGGCCTTGGTTTTAATTTACTTACAGGGCACTAGGATTGTCAGCAGAGCTCACTAATGGCATTATTTTTCCTAAGTGAAGGTATTTTAGTGTATCATTAAATTACATCTCTTACACATGCTACATAAACCCCAAATATGGATATACACTTATTTCGACCTACTACAAATTAATAAATAGGTCCTTTTAGATATTTTTTTTTAGTGACTGTGTCCATTCAGGATGAGAACATTCCAGCTGCTGGTTTTTCATCAGTATCAGAGGGGCTGGAATCCTAAGGCTCAAAATCTTCTTGCACAACATCACAACATCAGTGTCATGAGTATGTTTATTAGACACTTGATAAACCCAGAAAGTTGCTTTTCTTTGATGTTGGTATAAACACCAACTTCTGCCTCATTATTGAGGACATCTCCCAGGGCGAGGCCTCCAGTGGCTCATGGCAAATTTGCATAACTCCAGCAGGTGCAGAACAAACGTTCTTCACTCCTCATTCCCCTGCCACTTCTGAACTAATCATTGTTTACCTCATTAGTCGTGCCTTCAAACTTTTATTTAGAAGAATACTGCTTTATAGGAGCTGTTGAGAGGATTTTGAAGGCTCATCCCTGTAAAGATGCCTTGGGGAGAAATTAGATATTCAAATGTCTGGGTATAGATTAAAACAAAGGTGAGCATTTACAAATTTTTTAAACCTATTTTTGATTGTCTTTAATCAATTAAGTCAGAAGCCAGGTGGGAGATGGAAAGGTGAAAGAGAATTACTGACACTTTGCATATTTACTCCTTACTGAAGCAGATGCTGAATTTAGAAGACCAGATTATACCTTAAATTAAAACTACTCTATCTTTAATTTTAATAGTTCTCTTTGGCACATTTTCAATGCTTAGAATTTCCAGAGGGGTGAATTTCTATAGAATGCTTCCACTCATTGTTTTATCTTGATTAAGGTGGGATATGGGCAAACCAATCCCCCTTAGGTAATAGCAAGTTTGTTGTTTTATGATCCTTTGCACAGGTCTGCCGTGCTTCCTATTCTTCCATTACTTGTCTTTGTGTTATATAGAAAGAGAAATTAAAAACCAACTCATCCATCCATCCATCCATCCATCCATCCATCCATCCATCCATCCCCATCTGCACCTTCCCAAAAATGTCCAAGGCATGTGTAAGTGATATGTCTTATGCCTGTGAAACTAAATATACTTGAACCTTGTCAGCTTTGGTTATTGGCACATTTTGGAGCAGTTATTGATACATAGCATAGATCATCCTCAGGTGCCATGGTTATTTGCTAAGAAATTGTGCTGGCAGGGCAATATTCCTGTCTTGTTTTCAGAGTGCAGCTCAGAGGCTCAAGTACATCTGCACAGAGAAACAAATAATTACCACTGGAGCATCCCAGGGAGAACAGGAAAAATGCCTTTTAGGAGCAGCAGTGATTGCTGGGAGCTAGGAGGGCTCCATTGCTGCATGGAAGTGAAATAAGGTCCTTTAAAATCACAAGGGAAAATGAACCTCTATGCTACGCAGACCAAAGGGCATCACCACTAAAATTATTTTTGCAGAAAGAATGTAATGCTGGAAAACCTGTAGTGGTGTTCACAGGGGTCCCAGGATGAGGGAAGAGATGAGAATCATGACTCCATGTTTTAGAAGGCTGATTTATTATTTTATGATATATATTATATTAAAAGAAAATTATGTATTAAAACTAGACTAAAGAATAGAAGAAATGATTTAATCAGAAGGTTATAAAGGAAAGGAATGGAATGATAATAAAATCTTGTGACTGACCAGAGTCCCAACACAGCTGGACCTCTGATTGGTCATCAAGTAGAAACAACTCACATGGGCCAATCAAAGATGCACCTGCTGCATTCCACAGCAGCAGATAATCATTGTTTTTCTTTTCCTCTGAGGCTTCTCGGCTTCTCAGGAGAAAAAAATCCTGGCAAGAGGATTTTTCAGAAAATACGCCTGTGACAGAAAACCCATTTAAAATCCCATCCCAATGTGCTTTCAATAATATTTTACAGACACAGGTATTATGACTCCCATAAATGTCTCAATACTTACCTTTTTCCAGCTGGGAAAACTGAGGCTGGAAGGGGCTGTTCTCTGTGTTTAAACAAGTGCAATTGTCAATGGCCATATGAGACTCTTAAAACACATTTGGTTCTTAAAATCCCTAAAGCTGCTTCCCAAACAACATAAGGTCAGGTACATACTGATCACTCACCTAGCTTGTATCCTGGAACACCTGCTAGAAAAAAGAAAATATTTATTCTGATGCAGTGTAAATGTGTAAGGACGTAATGTACCTACAGAGGGTAGGTTTAGCTCCCCATAAAAATGAGATCAGAGCTCAAACAGAGATGCCAGCTCTTGTCCACTACATATTTGGACAAACCATCTGCATTCCAGTTGTTGGCTGAACAGATATAGTAGAAAAAAAAATTTTGATTTTAAGAGCCTGAAGATTATTTAAGGTGAATAGAAGCTTAAACCAGCATTTCAGCTCCACTTTCCCAAGATGTTATCATCAAAGGCAGGGTGTTCCTGGAATCTCCTGGAGGTTTCACATTTCCTCTTGTACAGCTCACTTGTAAATGTTTAATGGGAGATCAATCCCCTGTGCTTCCAGCGTGGTGGGAATCCTGCTGGGGATCACAGCACTCCCCAAATGACAGCAGAGCTCTGGGAAGGCTCTACCCCTCACCTGGGGGCTGCTGCTGCTTTTCCATTCCCCATCTGTGCTCTCTCCTGGCAGAACAATTCCAGCTGTGCCAGTGTCCCCCCTGGAAGAGCTGCTTGTCCCCCTGTCCAGCTGTGACCATCCCTGAGCTCAGGCACAGCCGAAAATGCTACAAAATGCAGTTTAAAACAGACCCATGGAAAGCCTGGAAATGCTGTTTCCTGATAAACAGCTCTCCAGTTTGAAAGAGACATTTTTCCTTCTCTTTTCCTTCCCTCTGAGGACACCAGCTTCTAAAGAGTCACATGTTCTCAGCTCGTTCACCCGAAATAATCCTCTATAAGGATTAATCCTTATGGGTTTTATAATAAGGCTTTATTTTCAAGAGTTGCATGATTGCTGTGGGCTGCCAGAGAGCACTTTAGTCTGCAGCAGTGATGTAAACAAAATTAGCACTTTGCATGGTCAAACAGTCACTGAACAATGTAGTAGAAGATGCAAGAAACATAATGCAAGTAGGAGCTGAAGGAGAAAAACACTTCATGTTTTCATTACAAAATTAAGTTTTCCCTCAAATCTCACAAAAATACCTGTTGGCTGTCATGGATTGACTGTTCCTCTTCCTGCAACCTCAAACACAAAGAATCACAGGGTTTCAGGGATGAGCAGCAATTTCTTTACAAGCACTGCTATTTGTATGGATATACGAAATTTCTTCCCCTCCTCTTCTTGGGTGTGAGATGCAATGATAAATCAGGATCTTAATAATAATTGAAATGGTTCAAATAAGCCTAGAACTTAATAGTAATAAGAAGTTATACATATCTGTGCTTTTTCCTATTTTTAATCCCATGAGGATAAAATTTCACATTATAAAACTTGCAATTGCCCAACTTCTCTGTAATTAAAATGACATCTCCTTGGTGTCTCTGAGTCAAAATGTGTCAGCTTTAGAAAAATACCAGCCTAAATAAAATTAGAATTGATTAAAAGATAATCTTGAAACAATTTAAAAATCACTGAAACAAAACATTTTATCTAAGCACAGTAAATCCACTGAAATGTTGAAACAGGCAGCTTCTACTGCATATTTGACATTTTCAGTGAAAATAACATTCCTGACTACAGCTCCACTCTGGCATTTCAGAATAATTCCCTTTGCATCCTGTGCCATCCACGACATGACTGATCCTTTATGAAACATAGCAATTATAATCAGCACTTAATAATTTCTTTTATTTCATGTTCTTGTATCAACATGTAGCAAATCCGCCTTGCATAAGATATAATTAAACCCAATTCTTTTGCTGACAATCCTTTATTTTTCTATGTTCCTCTACTTTTCAGGAGCTATTGAGTTGAGAGAGCACAATAACTGTGAATATTAATAATTTGTGGATTGGGACTCCCCAACAGACCAAGACTTTCCTATGCTAAAGCATGTACAGGCACCAGCACACAGCTCTTGTTCAGCCTTCTTTGCTCCAAATAAAGTTTGTTTTCCCTAAGTGAGCAATTGTTCACCTCCTGTTTCTGAATAACATTCCATATGTCATGGGAAGCCTTGTGTTCTCCAAGAAGATCCAACTGTGCAACCTTTCCTACTAAGGAATTTTTACACCTTTTTTATCTGCTTGTTATTTTGAAAATTATTTAAAGAGTTATTTTATTTTATTTTATTTTAGTTTAGTTTATAATTTATTTTATATTTTATTTTACTTTTTCTTTCATTATATTTTAATTTTATTTCTTTGGGGGCTATGATTGGGTTCTTAGCAGCCCTCTGGAAAGTGATACAGCTAATTTTTTTTATTGTCACACCTTCTTGTTTTTTTATTGTAAGACCTTCTTGTTTTATGTTTGAATTTTTAGAGATTTGGATTTCCAAAAATAATTAGGTGGACTTTTTGGAAATGTACAATTTGTGTATGCAGAATGCTGCAAAAATTCCACTAGAAAACCAAAAATTGCATGGTTAATATTTTATATTTTTACGTTATTTTCGCATAAGAAGAGGTGTACTAAACTATTAAGCAGAAAGCAGATTAAAAATTACAGTGCAAGTGGGAAGTATTTGATTTATAACAACTTTTAACTTTTCTTTCGTTCAGTAAATTAATTTTAATGTGACACGGATAGAAGATGTGGAGGACATTTTTTCCTGTAATTTCCTTCAATTTCAAAAATTTCATTACTTATCACAAGATGCACCAATACCACATAGAACAGCTTACAACAAAATCAACGGTTTTACTAACAAAAAAGGCTTGGATTGCCGCAACTCTTTTTATTTCGTTTCAAGGAAAAATCAGAGAGGAAATGAAATCACCTGCTGTCCCAATTAGCATTTAAATAGTCCCTATTTGGCAGCGAATTTCGTGTGCTTATTTAAGTTAAAGGGGTGAAGAAAGTGTTTGTTCTTATCTATGCAGCTGTTGCTGGGTCAAGTTTTCTCTTGAAAGGGTGCAGCGATTCATGGCTCTGTCAGAATTGTTGGATCCAAGACCACTTCCTAATTCTTCATATCAAGGGCATTTTTGGTGTTAGCCAGATTCAGAGCAGGATATCCCTGTGTTTTTCTTTTGCTTTAATTTCCTTGGGGAAAAAAGTAAAAAAAAAAAAAGAAAAAAAGAAAAAGGGTCAGGATTGCTCCCAGAGAGGCAAGAGTATATTGTTTTATATATATATATATATATATATATATAAAACAGGGCTTTACATAACACACCTCAGTTCCAAGAGCAGATCAGATGAAGCCAAATTCTCTTGTGAGAATTAATTTCTTCTGGAAACATGCTTTTCTACTTTTTCTGCTGTGGTTTCCTTGGGGTGAGACCACTGTTGCTGCAGACCACCCCTGGGCATGGATGGGCCTTGTGGGAGAGGAAGAATTATGGAATTATCACCACTCTGGGGTTGATGCTTAAAGAGGCTGACCTGGAACAGAGGCTAGACAGAATTAAAGAATAAAGTAGGGATTTACTAAAAGGCATTCACAGGATACACCTTGGGCAGCACAAGAGCTTGGCTGTGGCTACACCCAAGATGGATGACTGGTCACAAGTTTATAAGTTTATTTTTTTAAAATAAATTTTTTAATTTTTATAAGTTTATATCTTAAACTCTTTTATTTTTGGCACATTTCCATATAGGGGTTAATTGTCCAATTACACCTCCAGTTTATGCAGTCCCATGCTCCCAGTTTGCTCTCCTCAATTTGCTGTTTATATTTTTTGGGCCTGAAGCTGCAGTGGTGTCCTTGGCTCTGGGACTGGAAAAGGATTGTTTTGTCTGACTGAACTGTGAGGAGAACTTGCTAACACTTTATGTGAAGTCCAGAATTATATATTACTGCAGTATAGAATCTGGGAAATAGGAAAGCCAAAACTTAAGGCATCAAGGGGAGTCCAACCTCAACCACATGCAAGTGTCAGGTTTAGGATGAGCAGAAAGCAGAGTGATGAAGAGGGTAGTTCCGTTCTGTATGCCTTTGAAGCTTATGACAGAGTGTTTGAGCTCCTGCCAGAAAACCAAAAGGAGAGATGTTCCTCAAATTTGAGATATTTGAGATATCAAAATCAGGATATTCCTCAAATCATAGGAATATTTACCTCTGCCTGACTGAGATGGTATGGGGCATAGGGAGGTTGTGGGCTTGTGGCTTTGTTTGTGTGTGAACTACTTCTTACAAGAAAAGTATAGCAAGGAGTCTGATGTCAGGGAGATTTCTATTTCTGGGACGTTTGGATAGTCACTAAATTTCTGCCCTTTGATCTGGTGTCACCTGGTCCTAGGTTCAAGGGGAAGGGAAGTTGTTCAGCACCTGTGGTGCAGCAGCTCTGACCTGGAGTGAAGCACATCAAGAATCAGCAGAGGCTGGGCCACCCTTGGTCCAGCTCAGAGCACATGAATGTCCCTACACACCTTGGTGGCTGTGGGGTTCTCACTCATACATGTTAGGAAAATTAATCTACAAACACCAGAGGTTTATGTCCAAATAGGAGACACAGGAGTCCTTTTACTTTATTTGAATAAAGAGAGACGCCATGGGGCATTCCCCTGGGGTCTCTCAAGTTTTTGGAGGACACAGCCTCCTTTCTATCCCAATTTCCCAGCCGCATTTCCCTTCTCTCTTTCCCCATTGGATGAGGTACTTGAGAGGTACAGACTTCCCGGAATGCCTGATACCAAAGATTTCCCTCTAATGTAAACCCCTCCTTTTTCATTTTTAATTGTTACAGAATTTGGGGGTTTTTCTTCCCCATCTTTCAATGTCTAATTTCATTTTATCAGCAAACCTAAAGTTTATTTGTAAAAGAAAATCTCTTTTTCCATTCATCAATCAGTGGAATTCTTCCCATTGTTTCTTTTATCTCCCAGTGCTAGTTTTATCTACCAGCAGACCCACAGCTTGTTTGTAAAGGTAAATCCACTATTTCTCTCATACAGGACAACTCAAGTCACCAGCAGCACAAAGTGAGCATTTCTCTCTGTAAAAGGAAATTTCCAACCATCCTGTTTCTTTTTCCCACTGCAGTGGGACAGGAAGAGCAGATCTTGGTGTTATGCAGTTTCTGCCTTGTTTTCAGTGAGACTGCTTATGAATATGCTGATTAGCTTGCTCCTGCAATATTTTGATATATTTCCCCCATAAAGTGAAGTTGGGGGGTTCTTTCACTCTGGTCACTGCCAAGTATCAGATGGCAAAAATTCCTGTTTTGTTGCACCTTGAACTGTGTTCAAGCTGGCAGTTCAAAGGGCAAGATTTCATAACTGTTCCAATCAGCAGATTTGTCTTGTGCACTACAATTGCCCATAAGTATAAATGACCTCATTTATTCTCACACCTTTCATTGAATGGAACAGATTCTTATTACCCATAAAATACTGGACTATATTTAACACTTAATCTCCATTCAGGGAAAGCAAGACACACTGCAGAGGTACACTGGTGTTCTTTCCTGGCAGCATTGCAGAGCTGGTGATTGCTACAACAAAACAAAAATCATCTTGGCCGAGATATTAAAAGTAAATGTTAAATTTATTCCAGCCAAAACTGAATCCCTGGTAATTGCTCAGCATTGTTCCTTACCCAAAAAAATTGGAGAATAATCACCATCATGTCTGTTGGGCATATGGATTGGGAAATCAGTTAATCTGGGGTTTATTTCTAGATCTGTAGAGCCATGTTTCATTCTGTTTCTTCCTAAGAAAATTTCCTAGGAAAAACCTGCAATGTTCATGTAGGTCTTCCTAATCCTGAGCCTGAGGCAGAACAGCAGCCAGGACAACGTGGTCCAAGGCACAGTTGCTATACTGTGACTAATAATCTGAAATTATTGGCTAATCAACCTCAAACTGAAATATACCTAAAAGATAAGCAATAATCTTTATGCTAATTTTAGTTAAATGATTATGCCTCTTCTTAATTTCAACCAGCCTGCATATCTTATACTGCTCCCAAATATGTTAACACTCATGTTCCATGAAAAAAAATGAAGAGAAAGGCAGAGTAACCCTGCCCATAGCTAAATGTTTAGGAGGATATGTCATGTACTGCTCCTCTTGGCTGGAAAAGATGTCCCTGGTCTGCAGTTCTTGTCCCAGCCTCTGCTGGGTGCCCAAAGTCTCAATCCCTCCCACTCTGTGTCAGGACTTGTGGTTTTATAACTAAAATCTACAGTGTAAATGATAATTACATGCCATTGTTAATACTATTTTATCTCCCTCTGGTGTTTATATCCCATTTGAAATTTTCCAAAATCACCTTTATTTTTCTCTCTAAGACATCTTCTACAAAGGTGCTGGGAGTGATAATGAAATGAATTCAGAGGCACAGAAATTGTATAGTAATGCATTTTCAATACTTATTTTTTACAATAGTAAATATGTACAGCTTCATTCTATTTACAGCTTCTTTTAAAAGCTCATATTTGGACTCTGTAGAGGGGTTAAGTAATTTTCTCAGAATTTTTAATGTAGGTTGAGCTTCAGAATAGGTCTAGTTGCATACAGAATGTTAACTCTCTAATGGATGTATTACAGTTTATATTACCAGCTGATGTACACAGTTTTGTATGATTGCCAGAGACCTGAAGGGTTTTTTTCCCTTTTTTTTCCCCACCTTGTGTAATTTCCACATCCCTACCATTCAGGAAGAACTGAAAGATGGACCAGAGGGCCTGCACAGGTTGGGGCTCTGTGAACCTCATGGATTCCACAAAGTGGAGTGCAAGGTCCTGCACCTGGGTCAGGGCAATCCCAAATTACCAACAGAGAGGGACTGAGAGCAGCCCTGGGAGAAGGACTTGGAGGTGCTGGGTGAGGAAAAACTCCCTATGAGCTGTTCCTGAGTGCTCCCAGCCCAGATGAGCCCAGGGCTCATCCAGAGCACTGCAACCACCAGGTCAAGGAAGGGGATTCTCCTCCTCTGCTCCGCTCTTGTGAAACCCCACCTGGAGCTCTGTGTCCAGTCCTGAAATTCTCAGCATAAGAAGGACAAGGAAATGTTGGAGCAAGTCCAGAGGAGGCCATGAAGGGCTCTGGAGCATCTCCCCAATGGAGCCAGGCTGGCAGAGCTGGGAATGTTCAGCCTGGAGCAGAGAAGGTTGTGTGGAGACATCACAGAACCTTCCAGGGGTTCCAGGGAACTGGAGAGGGACAACTCATCAGGAACTGGAGGGACAGAACAAGGGGGAATGGCTTCAAACTGACAGAGGGCAGGGTTAGATGGGATATTAAGAAGAAATCCTTTCCTGTGAGTGTGGTGAAGCACTGGAATGGGTTGCCCAGAGAAGCTGTGGCTGCCCCTGATTCCCTGGAAGTGTCCAAGGCCAGGTTGGATCAGGCTGGGAGCCACCTGGAAGGTGTCCCTGCCCATGGCAGGGGTGGCACTGGATGGGCTTTAAGGCCCCTTCCAACCCAAACCTTTCCATGACTCTGTGATTCTATAAAGCAAGATAAATACAGGCTTTATTCTTTATTCTTTCACAGAACACATTTAAGACTTCACTGTTCCTGTTGCAGAAATTAATAACTGAACTCCCATCCAATGCTTTGATTCAGTTAAGAGCATTAGGAAGCTCTGTGTTTATAATCTGGAATTATGTTGACAATTTTCTTGCCCTGATTCTCTGTTTAGCTCACCAAACTGCTTCTTTAGAGATAGGTGCCATTTAGTCCACTGGAATAAAGAAGAACTCCAAGACCATTTTTAATAAACTAACATTCCAAATTTAGTTTGGAATTAATACAAACAGTTTTTCCTTAAGGAGAAGCATCCTTTGCTCGGGTAGAAACATTTTCATACGCTGAATAAGAATTCTTGACTTAATTTTTTTGTGTGCATGTAGAGATCTGAGCATTTCCTGCTACCAGTGAAACAACACTTGCAGAGGAAGAGAACATTTAGATGCAAAGAAGATCATCTGCACATTCCCCCAAGAGCTAAGCCAAAACAAACAAATAAAACACCAAAGTATTTTCAGGAAATATTTGGGTTTACCTCCTACTCCTTTCAATAATTTGAATTGCTACAGACAGCAATAGTGCAGATGTTATATTTCACAATATCAAGGCAGCATTTATGCATGTGTTTGTGAGATTTACACTTGTGTGAAGCCAGAATCATCCCAGAGGGTTGGTAGAAACAACTGCCTTTATAAATTCAAGTGCAGGTTAAGTAACTGTCATCCATCAGTGCTGTAAATAGCACTGCTGGCATCAAACTGGAGACAAAAAGCCTCCACTTTGGAAGGATAAACTTATAAATTGAATAGAAAATGAGCCAAATAATGCATACTGTGGAAGGTTAAGTTTATACAACATTCCTCCTGGAAAAGGAACAATTCTGGATTTTATATACAGCTTCATAAATAAGGCTTTGGATCAGTATTTCTTTGAGAAAATATTAGAGACTATATATTTTCGTTTGAAGCCAACAATTTGGGTACCTTTTCCCTCTTGCAGGCAGTCAGGAGTAACATCAGCTTTTGTTTTGGATAGAAGGCAATTTGGTCTCTGTGGCACCAGGCACAAGCCAATCCTGAGCATCAGTAACATCCCAAAAACAAGCAAGCAAACGCCTTCCAAAGGCTTTAAGGACTCATATTCCCTGCCACACTACCCAGGTTATGAAGTTTTTTTTTTTTATTTGGCTCTGGGTATGAGGTAGAAGGAGGTCATGGCTGCTCACAGCACTGCCAGAATTCTTAGCCTGGCTGTGCCTCATTTTTCAAGTGAGAGCTAAGGTGAGCAAGAGCACTCCCTTGGAACTTTAAATCATTTATCACGGCGTGGGTTTGTCTGTAGGCCTCTCCATTGCCCAGTACTGCAGATCAATTTGAAGTTCTGAAACAGAAGTTGTAAAAATGGTAATAAAAGGCATTTCAAAGACTTTGAGACTATGAGTTGTATCACATAATGATGAAGAATTTTAGCAGTTTGTGTTTCCCCTGTGATTCATCTGCGAGTATCCATCAACACTGAATCTATGAATCCTCTGCTCTGTTTTATTTTCTCCAGCAGATCTTTATGCTGATTCATTCTTCATAAACTGTATTTTCATGGGTTGATTTATGCGCTAAAACACTTCCACAGATTCAAATTTCTTCCTTATCTTTACAAGAAACATGGTTCAATTATTTTTGTTTTCAGTCAGGACAAAAAAAAGACTGAAGAAGAACATGATTTTCATGCTGGTTTTGAAGCAATATAAGGTGTAGCCAAATCCCCAAAGTCCAGCCCCAATGAGAGTTCCAGAGACTTTTGACTTTCATTTTCTTAGGATCCAGAATAATTAGGGTTTTTTCCTGTACAATTAACTACAGAGACAGGACCATAACATCAATTGGCTCTTAAGGTTAGACAAAAAGACTGCAAACAGACTTTTTGCTTCTCTTTCTAATAACTCTTCTCCTTATGGTGTCAAAAAACTCTTTTCCAGGGCAGTCTTCTCCATTTCAGAGGTTAACTGCTGTTTTAGCTATAGGTAAGATACCTTCTTCTCTGAAAGTGAAACTGTCTTTTACCCCATTTACAAAGTATAAATCCATGCCTTTTCCTCACATTGAATTTCAGGCAATATTGGCTTTCACAACAGTCACAAATAAAATGGGAAAAAAAAAAAGCAAGAGTTTTCCAGTCAGAGGATTTTTTTGGATTTCATTTGTCTTCTGTCATTCTAAACAAGTGCACCATTTTATCAAATCTGTTACCTGTTTAGATAATAAATTATTCCTATGAGCAGATGTGAACTGGGAGAGAAGGATGCTTTGAGCTTGCCAGTACAAGGTGTTGGAAACTCTCTTGATACTGCCAAGGGGAGAAGGAGCAGTGTTCCAATCCCTCTAGGACATATGACAAACCATGAAATCAATACTTTTTGCAGGGAAAAATAAATATATAAACCAGTGAGAACAGATTATTGTAGTTATTTGGATGGACAACTACTTTTGACTCCAAATATGTCACCATCTTACCTGCAGGCTGGAAACCCAAGTTGTGATTATAATTTTTACAGGATCCCAGACTGGCCTGGGTTGGAAGGGGCCTCTGGAGATCACCCAGTCCAAGCCCTGCAGGGTCACCAGAGCAGCTGCACAGAGTCACACCCAGGCAGGTTTGGGGTGTCTGCAGAGAAGGAGAACCCACAGCCCCTCTGGGCAGCCTGAAAAGAAGATTTTCCTCAGACTTGGATGGAATTTTCTGTGTTTCACTTGTGCTCGTTGCCCCTTGTCCTGTCTCTGGGCAGCACTGAAGGGTCTGGCCCCATCCTCTTGGCATTCACCTCTGAGTAGAGGGCACGTCCATGCTTAAAAGCACCAGTGCAAAATGTACTGGTTTTGCTCAACAGGTCTGCTCTTTGGACTAAATCCAGATTTCTGGTTATTGGGAGAGACTTTTACTTCTGGATCAGGCGCCCTGTGTATATCCACACGTTAGATGCACTTACAAATACCTACAGGGCAGAGCACACCTGAGAAAACACACCCCAGAAATAGAAAAGAGGTGCAAAATCTGTTTCCTGCTTACTCAGCCTGCAGGAAACACTTCCCAAGCATCCCATTCATTTTCCTTTTCAGATGTAGAAAAGGCAAGGGTGGGTTTTACTGGGAATTCTCCCTTTCCCCTCTGCTCCCTGACATGCAGAGCTTATGAATCATTTACTTGTGATTTAACCCTTGTCTTACAAGCCTGTGCAAACTGATGAGATCTTAGAGGGTAATTCACCTGTTCCTCACTCTTAGATGGTTCATGCAAACACATTTCAGTTCTGAAGTGTTTTCACTCCTCCTGTACTTGCTGTTTATCCTTTGTGTCATTTGCAACATGCTCCTGGTGAGAGCATTTCTGCTTTATTCTGCGCTGCTTGGTGATTGAGCTGCTTCTGAGGGAGGAGGTAAATTAGATTTAGTCATCAGGAGCTACAAAATATCTTTGTATGAATATAGGTCCAGCTAAACATGTGGATGGTGAGTTCCTGAACGAATGTTCACAAAGGTGTTGGGAAGTTAACCACAAACTCTGGGTAAAAGGCAAACAACACCACAGGACAAGATACAGAAATAATTCTGCCTTGGATTTCATCAGGGGAGGAAATTTTTCAGTACAGATGTTATAGAGGCTAAATATCAATGAGACATGCACAAAATGAAAGCCACATCCCTCCCTCTTGTGTCCCTTGCGGTGTTTATGACAGGTGAGAAGTTGGAAATCATTGATGTCCCAGTAGCTGACTCAGTAATCTGACTATCAGGAGTCATAAAAAAGAAATATATCTGAGTACATTCTAGGTATAATGCATGTACTTTTTTATTAAAATTCATTAATACATGTCCACGTATTTCATATGCATAATGCAAGAAGATAGTGAAGCTGATATTGATGGATTCTAGTTCTGGAAGTAGAATTTCAAATGCTAGGAAGCAGATAAGGAAAAAAAGGCATAGAAAGGAAAAAAATTACTAGGATAAAAAAAATCCTACTGATAGTGCTTATTCACTGCCAGGTAAAAGCAATAATATGAAAAAAACAATACATATGATCAGTAAACCTTTCTGTTTTGACCTTGGCAAAATGTCAGACAATTACAAGCATAAAGTTGATGTAGAAATACTTTCCATTTCATCGAGGGCAAATATGTTTAAAAGGAGCTTAATATTTCCTGAATGCTTTTTTTTTCTGATCACCACATGTAGATAATTGAAAATGTTAAGGGACACAGATGAGATGTGTTCTGTACTATCTGCTTCTTTTCCTCCAGGGAGGTTGTTCTGTTTACTTTGCTCATATTGCAGTGTTTTTCTCTGTTGTCATGTCTTTATACAAAAGTAGAGATTTTCAGGAGGCTGCTCAACCACAATGTAACTAATTCCCTTGTTTTTCACCTTAGATAGAAAAATCAACCATAACAAGCACTTAGTAAAGATTTTGGCAGATTGTTCATTGTTTAACTGGTTGTAATAAGCATTGAAAGTTCCATGACCTGTGCTTGTAAGGAGAATTTTTTTTCACTTGCCAATCTATGAATAACACAGTCTTGGATATTACCTGATTTTAGATCTGGGCGAATCCTCTCTTTAAAAGCTAATTGTTTTTTTTTCATAGCAAATATTTTATCTACTTCCTGTTTTGGAACTGCTAGCAGGTAGAAGCTTAAATATAAAATGAAACTGCCTCCATCTCATCTTGGCCTTATTCAAACCATGGCCTCAGGCATTAGAAATCCTGAGGCTTTTAAAGAAGGTAGGAGGAGAAAAACACCATCTATTCCCCTCAATGAGCTGTTCTGCCAGCAGCAGAATTTGCAGCTGCATGGGAAAACATTGGATTCAGGCTGCCACTGTCATTCCAGCCCCTTCAAAGCTGTCATGTTCTCACCATCCAAGAGTGAAGGTGCCTCATTTAGAAGACATTAAGAGAAAGGAACACAGAAAGAGTTCTTTTGTATTAGAAATTGTATGAAGTTCATTTCCCAAGAGTGTTCTCCACATTATGCCACAATATTATTCAATAGCATTTATGCTCACCAGTAATAATATTGATTTATAAAACACAACAAATTACTTCACATGAGGCCTAACATTGTTAATTTGGCCTGGGCTCTGTTTTGTGAGTGGTTGACCTTAGGTAGCTGGGAAGGATCCATCACACTCACGGTAAATCTCTTTACAGGCTGATTCAGTTACTGCAATGGAGGAGATTACATGCCCATTTCAAATCTCCTCACACTACCATTTTAGAGTACAATGGCATTTTAAAAATTTCCTTTATCTACTTGTTTTATAGAGAGCTTTCCATAGCTCCCCATGCCATAAGATTTAAAATGTATTGAAATGAATACAATGATAGAAGCAAGTGTATAATTAATGTACACATTTGGAAAAAATGCTGTGGCCTGAAATTCAAAAGAGACATTGACAGCCCTAGGATTCCTTTCAGATCCACCTGCAATTTAAGCTTCTTTGAAGAGAAAAACTTGTCCAAAACTTGCGTGATGCTTTACTAACAGGTCTTTCCTGTCAGAACACTAATGGTTTCCTGAGATTAAACATCTCTCTCAATGTCATTAATAAAACAAATAGTGTTGAAATAACAACTGCATTTTAGAGTGTGCTTCTTCTCATCCCACATTGACTCTCTGGCTGGTCATTCTTCATGGGAGCCCCCTGGAGCAGCCAGGGATCAGATTTGGGGCAGCACATGCAAATCCATGGCTCTGATATCTGGGAAGATGGAGAGAATGCTGCCCATGGCCTGGGGCACTACTTATGATAATAACATGATTCCATTATAGCTTCATCCCAGGAGCCAGCCTGACTGATTTCCTCTCTCTTGTGCAAGCCTGGGATCTCTGAGCCATCATCCTTCTCCACAACAGGCTTTGCCTGGAGCACTGGAGAGCTCCATGCAGTGAACCACCCTGGAAATGGATGGGCAGCACATCCACCTGCCATTCTCTCCTTGAGAAAACCATGGGAGCTGCTGGGCTGGGCTCTTACAGAGCAGAGGAAGAGGAAGAGTATGAAAGGGCAAGCTTATCATAGCTGTTTGTTCTCCGTGGAAAGTCAGTTTTCTTGAGCAGCAGCCAGCATTGATGCCGTGTTGTTCCATGGGAAGTTTCTCCTGATGGATGGAACTCAGTGGCTCTGGAAAGCAGAATTTTCTCTGCTCAGAGCAAGAATATTAAGTCTGAAATCCTCAGGCTTTTAAAGAAGGTAGGAGGAGAGAAACACCATATATTCTGTCAATCAACTGTTCTGCCAACAACAGAACTTGCAGCGGCATGGGAAAACATTGGATTCAGGCTGTCACTGTCATTCCAGCCCCTTCAAAAGCAGTCATGTTCTCACCATCCAAGGGTGAATGTGCCCTGTTATTCCATGGGAGTTGTTCTCCTGATGGATGGAACTCAGTGGCTCTGGAAAGCAGCATTTTCTCTGCTCACTGCAAGATTATTAACTCTGAAATCCTCAGGCTTTTAAAGAAGGTAGGAGGAGAAAAACACCATCTATTCCCTCAATGAGCTGCTCTGCCAACAGCAGAACTTGCAGCTGCATGGGAAAACATTGGATTCAGGCTGCCACTGTCATTCCAGCCCTTTCAAAGCAGTCATGTCCTCACCATCTAAGGGTGAATGTGCCCTGTTGTTCCATGGGAGGTTTCTCCTGATGGATGGAACTCAGTGGCTCTGGAAAGCAGCATTTTCTCTGCTCAGAGTAAGGTTATGAACTCCATCAGACCTGCTGGTCTGCTTTTGGCAATGGGCAGGAGCTTGATTTCCAAAGGGGAATAATGCACACTGGGCACAAAACAAAATGTGTGGGGCTGGAGAGTTTGTGTCAGAGAGACTGCAAGACAAACAGGTGAAGAAAGGGGTGACAAGAGAGGGTTGCAAAGTGAAATTAAGATTCAAACCAGAAATTATATATGGACAGGTATATAGATAGACATATTTATGTGTCATATGAAAAGGAAGATAAGGATATTATTTTACTCAAAGTGACATTGCTAAAAAGAGAAATCAGCTCTAATTTTAGCAGCTGCTAGTGACCCAGAAAGCATTTGTGAAAACCTCCTCACTCAAAGTGCTAGAAATAATGCACCATAACCCCTCACCCTGAACTTCATCCCAGCTTTTACCCTGCTCCTACACTTTCCTCTCATAAACCCAGCTCCTTCTGAAGTCTGAAATATTTCCTCAGCTCTGGAAGCTGCTCATCACTTCTCTCTTGCCCAGATCCAGGTATCTCTGCTCCTGCAGACAGGCAGACACTTTTAGTGTCCTGCATCCCTATTTTAGCTTCAGAGATGAAACTTATTCTTGTCTCTCCCAGAGAGTTTAGGACTTCATCTCTCCATATTCCAAAATACTTTATTTAAGAAATACCCCAGCAAAACAGAAAAGCTGTTTTCTAAAATCTCTAAAAGCTTCAGCTCTGTCTGGGGCACAATTATAAAACTGTCATCTTTTTAAAAGGGCTCCATCTTCCATATTCTACTCCCCCAGATTGCTCAGCAGTGAATTTCAAAGGATGATTACTTGCTGCACTAATAAATGTCCCCATTGATACATTCTGAACCAAAAGAAAAAAAAAACCTAAAGACAAAACTTTTATAAGAGCATTTGCCTACTTCCTCTCTAAACCTACAGGAAAAAAACCCCAAAAAACCAAAAAAACAACATTCTGTAGCAAAAAACTGTGGAAGGAACTCAAATTTGTTTAAGCCAAGCAAGTTTCTCTCAGTGTCAGACTAATACAGTCCGTGGATTCAGGAAATAAATGATTTGTAGTAGGTCAGGGCAACCCCAACTTGGAAATTCTTCTGAATTTGTCATGGATGTGGCTATTGATTCCAGTTTAACTCTTCCAAGAAAGGATTTGCTGCTTGTGGAGAAGGGCTGTGAGACATAATTTCTGAGCCCACTGTTGACAGAGAGACACAAAGGATGGCAGTGGGCTCAGCCCAAGGTTAAGAGAGGATTCAGACAAGAGCTGTAATTACTTGCACAGAATGTATCTAATATTTAGAAAATTTTTCAGTTGCCCAGCATGCATTAAGAGCTCTAAAAATTGGACACTGGAACTGGCAATGTTCAAACTGAAAATAGAATGCACCCTCTGTAGCTGAATGCTTCAACAGATTGCAGAGGATTTCTGAGAAATCCTCAGAATTTAAGTCAAGATGAGATGTTTTTTTGTGGGACAATTTCTTCCCAGTCCCAAAGGTATTACAGCAAGAGGCATTTGGTGAGGTTCACTAAAAAAAGGGACAGGTTGAGGGGATTAGGGTGATCTTCTCTGTCCTTAAATACTCACAATGAAAATCAGATCAAGGGTGGCAGCAAACTGTCTTTTATAAGAATTGTATCTTTTCTGTTTATATTATGTTTGAACCTCAGCTCATATAGAGAGCTTAGAACAAAAGGCTTCCTCAAGGCATAAAATAAATATTTTACAACATAAAACTTGTAGTATTTTCTTGATGTCAAAGCAAGTCTGTTTTAGAGCTACAGTTAACCAATATTTTCTCACATATTCGAATGAAAAATATGACCAGAAAGCAGAGAATTTAAACAACAGAAAAACATGGAAGATTTTTTGGAAATTGATTTATTTTTTGGTGGTTTGGTTTGTTTTTCAGTTGAAAATTACATTTACAGTGCAGGGTAATTCACTGTTTTTAGTGTCTGCATGAAGGTGATCAATATACACAATGAGGATTTTTTCACTTTACAGGCAAAAAATATTTGTGTGCAATTTTTTTCATTTCTCTCTACTCACATACAGTAGTTCCATAAAAGCTGCAAATAGAAGTTACAGGTTTTCTAGTTTCTTAAAAGGAAAGGAAAGTACCTGAAAACTGAGACAGAAAATCCCCTATCAGAAAGCAATTCTCAAATACCAATTTAGCCCACTGGTGATGTGTAGAGTCTTTAAGAACTATGGGGTCTTGTTTAATCTCATGCCCTTGACTGGTAAATCACATTAAATTTCAGTTATGTCACAGAAATCTCTCCCTACCATCATTCTTCACATTTGTTTTTGATTAAAAAATGGCATCTGCCAGAATGTGTTGAGAGGAAAGGCAGTTTGGATCCAGGAGAGAAAGAAGAAGGTGCTGGAAAGCAGAAGGGCTACACAAAAATGCATTTATCTGGGTTCTGCTGCTAACTGTGGATTTAAAAATATTTAAAAATCCCAGTGTTGAGTATGTATTACAGCTCAGGACATTCAGCTGTGGGCAGCCCTTGGTTTCTGGCTTCCCTCAAATATATATATTTTTTTTTGCTGCATCTTTGATTCCTGCTTCTGTATTAATTTTGTACCTGGGTGTTTCTCTCTATTTACCTGGGATCTTCAGCAGGATCTTGCAAGGTCACTAAGCCCTCTGCTTTTCCGCAATCCTGTCTTAAGAGGAATCCTAATTGATGTGACTGTGCAAAAGACTCAACAAAGTGGTGGCTGAGTCCTCAGGTGCCTTGCACTTAATTCCCAGAGCCTGTAACCAAAACTGCTATTCCTGTATCTGGGAGAAGCCAAGTTACTGCCAAGGCTGCCTGTCCTGTCTAGATTTGAGGACAATGAGTCCTTCTTACTAATAGCTCTATCTGGTATCTTAATTGGCAAGTAAATTAATAAAAGATGTGTTTATTGCTGTGCAATGAGCTTGTTTGTTTTCCCTGCTGTCATTGATTTACTTTGGAGGGGGGAAGGAGGCAAGTCTTTGAATTCACTTGGATCCCTCTTGCAATTGAAACATCATCACTTTTTAGGAATCAGTCTTTCTTTCTGTATATTTTCTCGAAATTGAGGCCAGAAGTATAGAAAACTGGAATTATGACAGAAAGGTCAAATGTGGTGTGACAGTGTTTCTTTAGGTTATCCAATTTATGTACCTAAGTGACTTAACATCAAAGGGCAAAGAAGATGGGCTCTTTCTTGTTATGATTTAAAAATTTACCTTGTTCTAACAAAAATACTTGTTGCATCAGGTCCATAATTGGGGAAATCGTTGCTGTAATTTCAGTTTCTACCAGATTTGGTTGTTTTAGAGCTATATTCACATCAGAGGCTACACAAAACCAACGGGAGCAGCAGCGACCTAAGTGGCTTCATTTTTATTTCTTTCTTTCTTGTTACAGTTTTAAAATTTACCTTGTTCTAACAAAAATACTTGTTGCATCAGGTCCATAATTGGGGAAATCGTTGCTGTAATTTCAGTTTCTACCAAATTTGGTTGTTTTAGAGCTATATTCACATCAGAGGCTACACAAAACCAACGGGAGCAGCAGCGACCTAAGTGGCTTCGTTTTTATTTATTTCTTTCCCAACAATTATTTTATTATGGAGTACTTTCCCCACTTCTAATAAATAACCCTCGTTGCTTGTCCTGTCTATAACACATGACAGAGTATCTCTGTCAAGGCCCGTTGTAATTCCCAGCGAGTCGCCCCCAGCTACCCGGCAGAGCAGAGTCGTTTGCAAATGAAGGACATTTGTCTGAATGACACATTTCTGAATGAGAACTGCTTTGTTTTTGCAGAGAGTTTGGCCGCTGGAAAGTAAACAATCTTGCTGTGGAAAGAAGAAATTTCCTTGGCTCCCCACTGCCACTGGCCCCCGAGTTCTTCCGTAACATAAGGCTGCTGGGACGGCGCCCGACCCTTCAGCAGATCACAGAAAACCTGATCAAGAAATATGGGACACATTTCCTGCTCTCAGCTACCCTGGGAGGTAGGGTTAATTTCTTGGGAATGTTGGGGGCGAGCTTGGTGGGAGTAGACTAAAAGTTCTGGTCACATCTGTTCCTCCTCCAAGCTGCCAGGATGGGCAATGCTCGCTGCGGAAGCAGATTTTGCCCGCTCTTGGGACTTCTCTTTATTGGTGCTGGGTGTAGAATTTTGTGCAGAAAAAGAGAAGAAATCCAGTTGCTAAGATGGACATACCTTACTTGAGCTCCATTTAGCCCCATGTCTTTTGGGGGTCTTTCTCTACACTGAGGTAATTAAGGAGAGTGACTTTTTTTCTTCTGTAAGTGGTCCTTGTAACAATTAACATAATAACAGCTTACAGAAATAGCTGGATCCATTGCAGTCCTGCAGAAATGGAGCCAGAAAACCAGTAGCAAGTATTTCCAACAAATCTTTTAATTTATGAGACTTTTAAACTACTTTGTCCGTTGGAAAATCCCCATATTGTCACTCTGCCCTTTTTAGAATTAGTCTTCGCTTAACCAGTGGGACTGCATTTTCAAAATGGGATGATGAGGCTTTGCCATGTCATTCCCATTAACTTAATGGAATCTGCATCTTTCAGTCCCCCCAGACTAATCTGGAAAGGGTAGCCCCATGGATAATTGGGATCCAGTCACCAGATGGATTGAAGAAATCCAGTGAAGAGGCCTAATGTTCAAAGGAGAGCATAAATTGTTCCGAATGAAAGATAATTACTACCTGTGATTACCCATCCAGGCATTACACAATGAACTGACATTTTAGAAATGCAGCTCTATCCCATCGTGGGTGATAATATTAAAGATAATTCTGGTGATTGAGTGTCCTCCCAGCAGGACAGGCTTGTCGAAATCCTTTATTCACCTGAGGAATGGTTCTTTTTAATACATTTCATAACTGAGTCCTAGCCATTTGTAAAGGAAATGAGAGCCCTCCTAGTCTCTCTTGGCTGATAGCTGAGATCTGTAACAACCCAAATGGCTCACAGAGGCTTCCTTTTGAAGGAGACCATCCTAGAAACAAGAAGAATTCGTCTTGCTTTAGTTATTTTAAAAAATTAAGAGCTAATTTCTATCATTATTTTGGGAACTAGTACCTCTACAGCATTAGCACTAGAATTTGGAGAACAATTTTTGTGTGTTGAGCAGCAATTGGTAACAAAAATCCCTGAATTTCTTTTAATTACATTGAATATTTTTCCATGCAAATATGCACATTTTATAAATCACTGATTTCTTGAGTATAGAACACATGGCACATTTGAATAGGAAAACTAAATGCAGAAGAGAAAGAAAATGTTCCTTAAAATATAAAGCATAAGAACTAAAGGTTTGGCTGCAGCATGCATCCCACTTCAACGATTATCCAATGACAAAAATTATTTTTCAGTATTGCTACCTATCTGCTAATTATTAACTAATGCAAATAGCAGTAGCTCCTCAGCCATGTGATGAAATTCATTGTCAAGGTGAAGCTGGATCTAGCAGCTCTAGGAAAACAGTCTGACATGACCACAGCTGATCTTTACATTCAAAGCAGCAGCATCACACTGATCACCACAGAGCCACTGAGCTGACAACCTTCAGGAAGTCTAGACCTAAGGAAAACTAAAACTTAATGGTATTTCCTTTGAGGACACACGAAAATTTTAACTTAGACCTTCAGTATTCTCCCCAAAGTCTCAGGATTTGCTGCAGGGGAGCTGAGGTAGGGCACCATTTTCTCACCTCAGAAAGGCTCTAAAATGCAGTAGCTGCCCCAGCCTGGCCCAGATTCCCACTCAGAGGGAGCCAGTGTTGGCTTCTGGGCTCTGTCACTGTTTAATGAAGTCAAAGGGAGTTTTCATATTAACTTGGGGTTTGATTTAGGTCCCTAGTCTCAATTTTTAGGCATGATTTGAGGCACACCTGCTGCCTTCCATTATCACTGGATGGGTGCTGAATACTTTGAAAAATTGGTTCAATTACAATAATTACAGGGAATTAGTAATTTCTAAGAAAGCTTTCATGAGGTAGCTAATAAACCCATACTTTCCTGGATGTGTTAGTTCTCATTTTCAGCCTGGATTGAATGGGGATTCCCACAGATGCTGGGCCACATTTGATTAACACATAATTAGATTTTTTTTTATTATTTTAATAATGTATTAGTACTTTCCCTTTAATTACAAGTTGTTTTATTGTGAAAGCTTGTCACTTATGTAGCTTGTTAAAAGCAGAAGACCAAACGGAGTGTGCACAGTACTTTTATTTAATGAATCCCCAATCATCTGTATTCACGGACAGAAAGGAAAACTTGGCAAATGAACGAGGCTGTGATAAGATTTGTGTGCCTCTGTGACCATTTGGTTTCCATAAAGATCCCTTTTTGAGCATAAAGGGAACTCTTGCACATGGTTGTTTGTGAAACATTCCCTAGTCTTTATTCACAAACACAGAAATACACTCCTCAAGGGCATCCAGAAATGAGAACCAAGGGAAAAAAGTTCTATATTTCTTGCTGCCACCAGATAATGTGGAAAGTGACATTTCTCACTGCTTTTATTTCTTATGGAAATTTTATCTCCTTGTGCCATAAGCCCAAAGTCCATAACGAGCTGCATGATAGAAGGACCTTGTGTGACCCAGTGGACTGAGCACTCAGTATGACTTTCCCTCCTTTTAGCATTTATACTTTTCTTTTATGCTTTTTTGTTTTGCTTTTATACTTTCCTCTTCTGCCTGTCCACAGCATCACGCAATGATAGTGCAGTTTGCTGGAGCTACACTTTAAAGGGTTGCAAAAAACCAGATGTGAGCTTCTGAGCTGTAGGATGTTGGGAAGCTGTGGGATGGATATAGGAGGACAAAACTGAATCCCTCCCTCTTTAAAGACATTCCCTTTAATGCCGTTCCTGCAGAAAAGGCCATTTAGCAAAGCAATAGAGTTGGTGATGAGGATAATTAGCGCACCACAATGATTGGCTCTTATTCCAATCATTTGGGTGAAGTGAGGCTGATTTGGGTGCTTTGCAAGATGAAGACAGCAGGTTTTGCAAGGAAGAAAGAGCTCCTTGCACCTGGAAACTGCTCTGAATAAACCAATTTTTAGGACAATCCCAAAGCTTCTTGTGAAACCAGAACCTCGTTAGGCAACTGCCTAAGTGGTCACCTGAAACGTTCCAGGTCAATTTATTTTTACTGCTATTGTCAGTCATCTTTGCTCAAGGTGTTCATTACCAGACCATCAATCCATTCAGCTCTCCGGGTCAGGAAATAGCCCTTGATGTTGTTAAGGCTTGGTGAATCGGAAGGAAAAGAGGTAATTTTGTCTTTAAAACAGACAGTCTTAACGGGAGTGGGCAGATAAGCTCGACCCCAACCTCTCTGCTCTGATTACAGCCCTGCGAGAGTGATGGTTACACCTTTAGTTTTCTTTACTTTTCTCTGCCCCTCATTAATATTCCCCCGGAGCTGCGAATTATTCTGCCTGCAGAGACGGGGGAAATTGTCAGGTGGTGTAAAACAGTGAATCTCAATGGGTTCCGAAGGATTTATTAGCACTTGCACTAACTGCTGATGCGACCTTTGCTTTCCATAGCACTCTCTCAAGGTAAAGTACAAACTATTGGCAAATAAGGGAAGAAGGGCACAGCCTCAAATGACTGATGTGAGAAAGAAACTTGAAAATTTTGCATCTGATTTGCATACACCAGTCACACCCCCCCGTCTGGGTATGTAAATTCCCCAGAATTTAAGATTATGGAAGCTAAGGGGAGGGAAAAAAAAAAGCACAAAACACATTAACTTTCTTTCCTCTCCCGTTTACTTAATGAAGAAAAAATTTAAATCCTTAAACAGATGGTCTGTATAGAATTAACGTGCACTGTTATTCACTTGAACCATGGAAATGATACCACATCTGGCCTGACATTAATTTATATCGTTTCTGAGCCTGTGCATTTCCATCAGCATCTGCTTTAGTTTGGGAAAATGACCTGATAAAACCCTAGTGGTACCTTTGGAGATCCAGACAGGAATAGATTTTCCACTAGCTGGTAGTAGCTGGTGTATTTATTTAGGTGTAGTTATTTAGGTCTTTTATTTAATCAGGTGTTTTATTTATTATTATTTTTATATTTATTTTGTATATAATATAATATATATTATATATTATTATATTATATTATTATATTACTATTTTGTATATTTTATATTATAATAATATATAGTTTAAATATTATTATTGTTTTATTTATTATTTAGTTATTATTTTATTTATTGAGGTGTTTTATTTAATCAGAAGCCTTTGAGGAGTTCATAGGCCAAAGACCTTTAGTCTTGTGTAAGATACATTTCTGTGCATGAAGAGAGGGCTCTGAGTAGGCATCTGTGGGTTATGCTCAGCTGTAGGTACCTTAGAGTGCTGTCTTTTTATTCCTGTTTCTTCTCTTTCTGACATGAAGTGATGGGAACTGCTTGGCTCACTGCCTTTTCCTACCACTTCCCAGCCTGCAGATGAAAATATGAAACATCAAGGCCTATAATCCCTTTATTATTCTAAAGATGTGGGTACAGGCAAACAGTCTCTCAACAACTAAGGGAGAAAATGGCACTAAGCATTTAAATCATATGAATATGTATTGTTGTGTATTAAAAAAATATACTGACTCCTTCAATAGGTGGTTATATTTAGTTACAGTCGTTACAGCATTATTCCAATTCCACCATGTTGATGGAGATTTACATTTTAAATTTAAATAATTAATAATTTAAATAATTCCAGAATATAAATATTTAAATAATTCCTGAATATGTTTTTAAGACAAAAGCAAAATGAATTTCTAATTTCTGAATGCCACTTACCAACTGTTATTCAGGAGTGTTACATCTAAATGGCCACAGACAAGTTGTATATCTGTGTAAATTTATATATACTTATTTTATTTTATTTTACTTTACTTTATTTTATTTTATTTTGTTTTATTTTAACAGCATGTGTCATTGGGACCTAGTAGAATATATATATATATATATATATATACACACACATATATATATATATATAATGGACAATATGTTCCTATAAACTTAGCAAGAATTAAAAATTGAAGGTAAGTTATAAGTTTGCATATTCCAGGGCTGGTGGGGACAGGACTGGCCACTGTGGCAAGATCAGTGAAGAACGTGAGCATCAGTCCCCTGCCCCTGCAGTGACAATCTGTCAGGGACAACCCCCACATGGCAATAAAACATCCCTGTAGTGACTGAGAACTTCTTGAACCATCCAGCTGGGATATGTGGAATTGTTTTGTGAGCATAACTGACTGTTTTCGTGCTACTTCCTTTAAACCTGAGAAAGTGAAGTTTAGCGTCTCTTGAATTTTGGGAAGGAGAGCAAACGCTGCTTTCAGAGCTTGTGAAAAGCACAGCTGGGAGGGTTTGATGCTGAATAATCATGTTTTATGAATGTTCACTGTCATTACTCCTTTTCAACTCTTAAAATTCATAACCTTGTTTTCTAAATCACACTTGTTTTTAGCTGATGCTTGGATGTCTTGGCCTGTTTTATGGTGGCAGACAGGAACCAGTGAAAAACAAGATTGCTCCATGTTTTCAATGTGACACAAGAATCTCTTTTGGCATGGGTTTAATTTTCTCCCATTCTCCCAAATGAACTAACAACTCAAATTGTCATCCCTAAATCTAAGTTAGCAGTGTTACTTCCCAAGCCCTGGAGTTCTGGGCTCTGAAGGGAGCCCTTTCACAGCTCTGCAGGGACAGGGGTGTCTAAGCACCAATGTAGGGGGGAATCCACTTTTTCTAATGAGAGCTCAATCAGCTCTGACAGATGAAAAACTCTTATGAAAAGTCTTTTGGGCAGCACATATTCTTGATCTGCCCCTGATGGCACCTGCTGGTAGCACAGTGGCTGGGAACGCCAGTGATGAGCCAGGATGTGTGATATAGACATCTCTTGTGTGAGATGCCATGAAAGCATTCAAAGTCATTTCAGTCTGGTTACAGAGAATGAAAACCCAAATATATCTGTCAGGGTGTGGGGATGATGCCTTGAGAAGGCTGACCTAGAACAGAGGCTGGACCGAGTTAAAGAATAAAGCAGGGATTTATTAAAAGGCCTCCACAGATCCATCTTGGGCAGCACAAGAGCCCAGCCAGGGCTGCACCCAAGATGAACCAAAATAGCCACAAAATACACAACTGGTCATGGGGTCTCTCACTTTTATAAGTTCTGCTCCATTTGCATATTGGAGTTTATTGTCCAATTCTAGCTTTAGCCCATGCAGTCCCACCCTTCTTGTTTTTCTCTCTCCAGCCCACGTTATTTGTGCTCTTGGGCTGAGATTTGGATCATTTGTCCTTGGTCCCCAGCTGGAGCAGGAATTGTTTTGTCTCCCTGCTCTGTGCAGAGAGCTCACCATCCCCTCATGTGAAGCTCAGAACTACACACTAAAGCAGCACAGAATCTGAAAAATATAAAAACTAAAACTTGAGACATCAGGGATAGAGCCTGCAGGGCTGGGGTGCCAGGGGATCCTGCCAGAGCACACCCAGCAGCCACTGCCATAGAAAGTGTAGGGGCAAGCAGGACGACGTGAATAGGATGATGTGATAACTCTGACATGGTCCAAACATTCCTTTCCTGAGATGTTCTAATCAAAGTAAAACATCACAACACACAACCCTGTTATTTTTCAAGGCTTGTATGTTTGTTTTTGAAATGGGAGTTTTTGTTGCAGTTTTGCTCTCTGCTCCTAGAGAGCAGGGTACGGGAAAATGCCTGAGATTTTTTTTAATGGGAACAAAACTCAACAAGCTGTTTTAATAATAAAACTTAGCAGAATTCTGTTGAAGTATAAGGAGCCTCACAATCTCTATTGAAGACGAATACAGATCAGTCAAAAGTGCTTACATGAGAACAAGATGTGGTGGGTGATCTGTGGGCTAGAGAAGGTTTCCTACAGTGACAGGCTGGGAGAGCTGGTGCTGTTCAGCCTGGAGAAGAGAAGGCTCCAGGGAGACCTTACTGGGACATGTCAGGAATTAAGAGGTCTTATAAAATGAAAAAGAGTGTCCAAGGCCAGGTTGGACAGGGCATGGAGCAACCTGGGCTAGTGGAAGGTCTGCCCATGGCATGGATAGAACTGGATGATATTTAATAGTTCCTTTCTATCCAAACCAGTCTATGAATCTATGATTCTGTCATAATGAAATACAAAGAACCTCAACTTTTTTTTTTTAATGTTTTCCAGAGATTTTCTGCAGCTTTAAGTCCTTGTTTTCTTTGCCCTTACAATTCATTATATTTTCAGTGGAAAAGTGGTTGACCTCGCAAAAGCCAATTTAATCTAAACAAACTACCTCAGACTTCTGGAAAAGGGGAAAACACAATGAGAAAGCTCCTAAGAAAATTTTGCACCCAATCTGTGCAGCCTGAACTGGTTGCTGGCACAATATTCACCCTCTGAGTTCTGCTGTTGTCTTCTCTCATACCACAGAACCATGGCATGGTCTGGGCTGGAAGGCATCCTTGGACTGGGTTGCTCCAAGCCCCATCCATCCTGGCCTTGGGCACTTCCAGGGATCCAGGGGCAGCCACAGCTTCTCTGGGCACCCTGTGCCAGGGCCTCCCCATCCTTTTAGGGAGCAATTCCTTCCTAAAATCAGTTCTAAACCCTGTCTTTGCAGCTCCACAAACAGCTGCACAAAGCCCATGACCCCTGGCTCAAACCTCAGCCCACTCCATTGCTTTTGATCCCAGAAACAACTTTTGTTGTGGCTGGAGTCACATGGCAGGTTGTGACAAGCCAGGTTTTATTGCATGGGTTTTATTGCATATTGCATGCCAGCAAAGCTGGAACCCAGAGCAGGTTCTGATGGCAGATTTCTCTCAGGGGACAGGTCATTAGAGTTTGCTGTGCTTTCCCAGTTCCCTCCTCACGGCAGTTGTGAACCTTTGTCCACATATTACAGCAGAAAGATTAAATAATTGGGTGGGGAAATCCTGGTACTTAAGGAGGCTGTGCTAATTTCTGGTTCTTTGGAGCTTCAGGCAATTAATCCCTGCATTGATGACTTCATGCACAAAATAATGACCCATTAGGAAACTGTAGGAGGAGAAGCATAAATGTAGTGGTGGAAACTGAGGTAAGCTCCAGCTGGAACAGCCACCTGTCCCTCCCAGGACAAAAGGAATATTCTGGACAAGCCCTGCAAGTCTAATTAGATAAAAAGCTCCTGTATAATGCAAGTTTTGCCTGTGTAAGGTCTGAAGGGCTTGTCTGTCCTCTGAATTTCTGAGAGACTGGGAAACACATAGTGTGCATTGGGGAGCAGGGACTGTGCTTGTGTTAACCAAAGGCAAATTTTGTGAGTCAGAATTGGCCAGCAGAGGTGATCTCCTGCACAGGGGCACACGTTCCTCACTTAGCATTGCTCACCACCAAGATTAGCTCCCTTTGAAGATGATGTCATGTTTTCATCCGAGATTTTTATCCTACAGCTATTACTTTTTGGCACATAATCCCATCTGAAGTTGGCATCCTCTGCACGGGCACGGTGCCACTGCAGCAGATGGGTGAGCAGTGAAAGTAGCACAAGTGGCAAGTCAGACCTTAGCAGGGTAACTTCCTTTCCAGGAACTAGGAAAAGGCACTCAGTGGAGTTGTTCAGCACCTAAAATCCAGGTATAATGACGTTATTAATCAATTGTTGAGCTAAATGCTGAAGGATGCAGGTTACCAAACACATGCTCAGAGAGTGAGGAAATTTACTTCTGTCCAATTTATTTTGGACATAAATTGCACAGAAGAAAGTACTGGGTCCAGAAATTACTTTTCCAGTTTGTTTTGTGAGGTAAAGAGTTTTGCCTAAACACTTTTCTAAATGAATCAATTCTTGCTTAACCTGAAACATACAAAAATATATCCATAAACATGGAAAATTTGACAGTATCAGTAGGTGTGTTCTGAAAATGTTCCTAAGAACTCAGTTAAGCAAGTCAGATTTTTGGGTTTCAATAATCTTACAGAAATTAAAATTTCTGAATTCAACAGTATTTATCCACGTCTCTACAAAGAGATAGGAAGTGAGAAATCCACAACACAAGATGCCGGAGCTTCTATTTTCTTTTGGAAGAACACCAACTTTCTGAAACCTCCACATTTTTCAGTTACAAAAACTTGGTTCAAAGCAACTGTTCTATCAGATTTCAGGCACTGCTGAATTGATTAGAAAGCACATGGTTGCTCATAACAAGGTGTAACAAGGTGCCTTTCTTCTAAAATCGGCTATGAGAGAAGGAAACAAACAAGCATCTCAAGTATTACACTGGTTTCATTTTCTTTTATGCCAAGACAGAACACTACAGAATGACTGCACTAAGTGACCTTGGAAATAAACATATTTAGTATGTTCTTCAAGTTGAATGTTTACAAAATCTCCCTGTACTGTTGCACGTTGCTGATGCCTGCTGGGGCTTCTCTCTCCCTGCCCAGGAGAGGAGTCGCTCACAATTTTTGTGGACAAACGGAAGCTGAGCAAGAGGTCAGAAGGGAGTGACCCCAGCGCCAACAGCTCTGTGGTGACCCTGGAGACCCTGCACCAGCTGGCAGCCTCCTACTTCATCGACAGGGACAGCACCCTGCGCCGGCTGCACCACATCCAGATCGCCTCCACCGCCATCAAGGTAGGGACAGTGGCGCCCTGATGGTTTCTGAAAAATAAATCCTCTCTGCACAGGGTTTTCTCCTGGGAAGCTGAGAGGCCTCAGAAAAGAATGAAAACAGTATTATCTGATTGCTTGGGAATGTTGTCTGGAGGCTGTTTATCAACAGGTGCATCTTTGATTGGTTCCATGTGAATTGTTTTTAATTAATGACCAATCACAGCCAGCTGTGTTGGACTCTGAGGAGTCAGTCACGAGCTTTCATTATCATTCTTGTTTAACCTTCTGATGTAGCCTTCCTCTTTCTTCAGTATAGTTTTAGTATATAATTTCTTTTAATATAATATAATATAATAATAAATCAGCCTTCTGAGAATATGGAGTCAAATTCCCATCTCTCACCTCATCCTGGGGACCCTCACAAACACCACCACAGGACAGCTCCAGGGCACACCTCCAGGGGAGATCCCAGCTTCACCAGCTCCTCAGGAAGTGTGGTTTAAGTGGTAATTGTTAGCAAAATAACCAGTTTTATTCTCTTTTCTGTCCAAATCAAAGTGTTCGATTTATAAGGGAGGTGCTAGCATGGAAGAGGGTCTAAAGATGTGCTAAAGATATTAGTGATGAATAATTGGTACAGAAGTGTTTATAGAAGTGTTTGGGACAACCTCATGAACATGTGTGATCAGTAACTCCATTTACAGTCAGATTTATATTTCTCATACATCTTTCTTTTTCTTATTTTATTTATTTATTTATTTATTTTAGATATAGTTCTTGTACTCCTGTGCTTGAATTCCTTTTCCTTTAAAATGCCCTTTGGAACAGCTTGGAGCTCTTGGGCCTAGAGTTTTATGGAGATGTATCATTTTCTGTTAGGAAGGAGTTTTAGCACAGTTGGTCAGTCAAAGCACCCTCTGTGCTGACTGCTGCAGGTCACTCCTAGCACTGGAGGATGTTTGCCCAAGATCAGTGTCCCAGGTAGGACATAAAGCAACAACCATCCTCCTGAGGAGATCTCTAGTCTTGTTACTCATTTGAAATATCCTCTCCCAGTTTATTTCTAGCTTTGAAGGGCAAACTAAATTGTAACTTGCAGTTGAATGTGCGGTAATTATGAAGCTCTTGATGTAAGATGTGATTTAGGATCCTATCTGCTCATTAGATCCTTCCACTGGTAACCAAGATCTTCATTAAAGACACCTGAAACCAGATGCAATTCCCAACTGCCTTAGCTGTTACTCAAGCAAATATAAATTTACTTCCTTGGAAGTGCCTTTACTGGGAGAAGGACACAACCAGAATTTGTGGCTCCAGGGCGCATGTTCAGTTTGGCTTCTGGTCTCTGGAGGATATTCCCAAAGTCCCATCCATCCTGGAATGGTGCCATGGCAGCTCAGCTCAGCCCAGCTCAGGGCTGGTCATCTGCTGGTGCCAGAGTTGAGCTGAGAGTGCAGCAGAACAAACCCAGGTTTGGTTGAGGCTGCCCATCTCATCACCTGGTCTTGGAGGAAGGACTGGATTGGGAGCTTGTGGCAAGGTGGGATTGGAGTCTTCTCCCAGGCAGCTGCTGATGGACAAGGGGAAATGGCCTCAGGTTGTTCCAGGGTAGGTTCAGGATGGATTTTAGGAACACTTCCTTCCCTTAAAGCATGGTGAGGAGCTCTCCAGGGCAGTGGTGGAGTCCCCATCCTTGGAGGTGTTCAAGAAGTGAGTGGATGAAATGTGGATTAATTGACAGAGTGGTTTGAAGGTTGATGTTCTTGGAGGTCTTTTCAACATTAATGGTTGGATTTTATGATCCTTGCTGCAGACCATGGTATCACCCATCCCTCAGATGTGACTTACCTTTATAACCTGACTGTTTTTTATATAGATCCACGGCAACCCTTAAAACCAGGCCCCCTCCACATGAAAAAAAATTCCTTCTATGTGAAGATAATTGGTGACTGCAACCAGTGGTAGCTCAAGTGACAGAACATAGAAATATAGAGATAAGACGCTGCCTGAAAGATATCTGCCCTTTCTGGCCACTGAAATATTTTTAAGAAAATTTGTGTCACAATGCAAAATTCAACCCTGCCCACCTACAATTTACAGAGTAACCTTCTGCATGTCCCAGGATTTCTACAACCACTACAAATGAAAGATTTCTCTCCAGCCTCCTGCTGAGGTGGATGCAAACCAAGCGTTAGTCCACCAGCAAATCTGATTTGGTTAATTGGCAGCAGGAGCCTCCAGGAAATGGTTCTCACATCAGATGCACCAGTGCTGATAAATGAAACCCTGGCTTCTCTCACCACTTTCATTGAGAGGCTGGGAACATTTGCATGACAAATTTCTACTGTCAGAACACTTAATTGAACAAAAAACCTGTTTCTATTGAAATGCAGGAGCACAAAAACAGCCAAGGAAGGATTTTTTTTTTGTTCTATATGCACAGGTTTTTGAAAGACTGCTGTTTTTAAATTGGAAAACCATCAAGTAAAGTTTTAGATCCAGGGTGTAAGTAGCACATTTCAAGATTATTCATTAATCTTCAATCAGATATATCCTGACATCGAGTTCTCTGTACTACATACAGATCTCTGTCCCAGCTTGAGGGTTGGTTTGGGAGAAGTGACACCCTGAAGGACCTGGGGACCAGGGTGACCATCAGAGCCTCTCCTCCTGTGCTGCTGCAGGGAGGAGCGACCCCAGTGCTTGTTACACCACAGATTCCTGAGCAGCTTTTAAAATCCCAGTGTCACCAAAACTGTGGGAAAAACAAAAACTCTCCAGCATCAGTTTTAGTGTTAGAGAATCAAGGCATTACTTTATTCTGGACGGGATGTGGAACAGAAATAATTGCATCCACGTGTTGCAGAGTAAATCATTCCATCACACATGGCTCTTTGCTAGACTTTTCACACACTTATACACACAAAACCCAGGGAAATTCATTGATTTGATGTTCATTGGTCCCAGATTACACAATTCTCAATATTTGGGTTCCTGTGGGTATTGATCCCATCGCCTTCAATACTAATTAGATCCTCATGTGTTGCTCCCAGGCTGTAGATGTAAAATCATCAGGACTCGCCCAGGAAACAGAGTCTTTTGAAAATAAACTTTAAATCCATTCCCCTGGGCAAAGACAAACAACCCTGTGGACCAGAATTAGTTAAAAATTTTAAAAGTTGTATTATTTCCAACACCAGCACTTCCTCTGTCTGGTGTGCTCACCACAGCTCTGCTCAAAACCTCCCTCTTTTGGATGCATTTGCCAAAGGAGCCCAAGGAAAGGTCTCACAGCTTGGCATGATTCCCTTTCACCAGCATCAAAGAAATCCAAGATAAAGGTATTGCAACAGGTTGAGAAATCCCTAAAGTTCTGAAGTAATATTAGAAGTTTTCCCAGGAATCATTTTTGATTACTGGCTAGTTAGCAACAACAACCACAAAAAATCACGTTCAGGACCTAGTTAGTGTTTGATACTGTAATTTTTTATTCATTTTGGGTGGCTTTTTCATATGCAGTATTCTAGACTCTACCATACTAACAAGAGTTGTTTATATTTTAGGAAGAGAGAGCTCAGAGTATCAAAAATGTTTCATATAACTCATGGTCTTACTAGGAAGAACATAACTACCCTGTTGGGAATGCATATCTGAATAAACCAACCAAACAAAAATATTATCTGGAACAGAAAAGACTTGAAACATAAATCAGAAGCCCTGACATTTGCAGTTAAATCAGAGCACTCTGGTGCACAAATGAAATCTGCCACTCAAATTCCTGGAATTTGGGGCTTCTAAAGGAACAGAAATAATTTGCTTTGCTATTTGACTTATTGTTTGTCACATTTCCTGTGATGATGGGCAATCTGAAACTGCAGCAGGAGTTAGGAAAAAATAGCACAGCTGCTTGCATACCTACATGTTTTCTGATTGTAATGGTCAGAGACTGCTCTCTTGATGGCTGGGACACCTCTAAAATATTATTTGAGAAGAGAAATTACAAATACAATTTCTTTCCTCCAAAACCACACAACCCCCCACAAACAAAGCCAATATGTGATCCTTCTTTTCTCCCCCAGATTGGTATAAGCATCCCTTTTGAGGTTAGACCACATCACTCTCACACTTCTTTTTCTTTCTATTTCTATGAAAAAAATTTGCATATTTTCTCCTAAAAAAGTGATCATTTTTATCTACATGTGATGTATCTTCTTAACAAATGACTACATTAATTCTGTGTCCTTTCTTGTATTTTTCTTTTGTTTCTCCTGCTACTTGTGAAATAATTATCCTTAAAAGTAGGATTGAGGCTGCTGCTGATGGAGGCTTTGCATTAATCATGCAGACAATCCACTGTTTATTCCACATTACAAGAGGTAACATCATCCCATGGCAACATTTTCTGACTGGAAGTCAAAATGTCCATGGGAAGAACCCATAGCTTGTATCAATATTTAATATATTCCAAAGTCCCTGACACATACATTCTTTCAATATGATTTTAGCACATGCATTTCAGTGCAAGTGCTAAGGCTCATGTGCTAAATCAACAGTTTGGAGCCTCCAGGGCCTCTCTGGAAGCTCACCAGGTGCCTGAGGGCTGCGTCTCATTTGCATAACATTTACATGAACATACAGCCTGTTGTGTTTGAAATATGACACGTCCAACATCGCTTCCTTGGCACGCTAATTTTGGAGGCATTTTCCTACCAAAACCTCTCTTCAGCTGCACGGATGGCTGTTGGTTCTCCTTATTAACAACCTATTAGGGTGATGGGGCCCTTGTCTAATAAAACCCTGCCCAGCTGTGGGAGCAGAATGCAAATAAAGGCAGCAGAATGCAGATGATAAAGGCAGCAGAATACAGATAAAGGGGTTGTTTTACAGATGATAAAGGCAGCATTTTTCCCCATGTCCTGTCACTGCCTGCTGGCAGAACGACCCTGGCCTGGGTGGTGTGGCCACATTCCTACCATCACATTTGAGATTTTGTGGTTGTGGGTGGGTGGCAGAGGGCTGTGCCACCAACATCTGGATTTCTGCACATCTAGATTTCACCCTGCTTCCTGATGACCCAAATTCCAGTTTGCTACAGACTGTAATTCCAGCACTGTCCCTAACAAACTTCTGCGATGAGTCCAAACAGTTGTGCAGAACCTAAACATAAAAACACAAAAATATTAAAGCACAAAAACCACCTTGCCTGCACGGTAAATTAAATATTACTGAATAGTCTCACTGCATTCCGCAAAATTATAAACACAGTTATGTTAGACCATTGCCATTAATGAAGTGAGGCTGTTCCATAGGTGTCTCTTGGAGGATATTGTCTTCCATCCCAGAATACACCTCCTTCTGTGGGAGCTGGGCCAGGTGAGTACAGCAGAGGTGTTATTGTAGAGTCCAAACAGTTCTGGGACAGCCACAGTGCAACAAAGGAACAGGAGGCAACAGAAGAACAGATGCATAAATTGAATTTTCCACCAGCTATTTACAGCTATTTACAGCCCATTTATTCCATCTGAGTGAGAAAGAATAAACATCCTTGAGAACGTGCCCTGTAATTCCAATTAAATTTTATTGTGCAATTTGCTTTTTACTTTCCCCAAACCACTTTTTTTTTTGCTATGAGAGATTTAAGCATTTGGTTTTATCTGAGAAGTTTAGATTACAAAGAACAGGGCTCTGTTGTGGTGGTAACTATCTCTGATTATCTATAATTAACCTGTGAATGACTCATGGTGGGCTGTTAGAGAGGAAACTTAAGTGTAATGAAATTAATTTCTCCCCCAAAACTCAGACTGAAATACAGACTTTTATTTTTTCTGTTTCTTTTTTTTTTTGTCTGAAAAAGCTTGCTTGGTTCAATTTTTTTTCCTTTATACCTCCCATTTGCATCTGTTTTTCTGTGAATCCAAGTAATTGCTGTAATCGAAAGTAGAAATGCTGAAATACTATAAAGCCTTTAGCTTTTGTCAGATTTCTGGCAAGTTCTCAATCTCAACAGGTTGCACAGTTTTGTATAAACAGCCAATTTTTGGGAAGCTTTTGAAATCCAGTTCTCGAACCCTTCTTGCCCTCACTTTATCCATTCAGTTTGTGGGTAGAATTTAAGACTGTACAGCTGTCAAACCTTGTAAAGGACCAAACACTGGGAAAAAATTTTGCCCAGCAACAGCTCTAAAGTATAAAATCACATTTGGAAACATTGTTTTGAAGAAGTCCTTTGACAGCAGGTTTTCATTGATTTCATTTAAGAAATGAAATATAAATTTCACCAGACACTCATTAGAGATGTGTCTTAGTGTCTTGGTTTGAAAAATGCCTGCTAAGGAAGACAGGAGCCTCCCCTGAAGTGGAAAATGTAAACCTCCTGCCTCCAAATTGTTATAATTTTGAAATTAAAGGGCTCTCAGGCAAAGATATGGGAGTAGGAATAACAGTTCTTTATTAGGGAAAAAATAAAAATAATATTAAAATGCAAGAATACAAAGAAACACTGCCAGAGTCAGAGCAGGCCCTGCCCCGCTGTGTGTCAGGGGGTGGCACAGCCCCATTTCCCATCCCATGGGGGCTCGGCCCTCCTGCAGTGCCAGCTGTGCTGCTGCTGGAGCAGGGATCCTGCACAAGGGGGGAGTTTTCCTCTGCAGCTCCAGGGCTGCTGCAGATGGCCCTGGGCTCCCTCTGGCAATGCAGGGCAGCAGAAAGCTGCTCCTCTGGCAATGCAGTGGGCAAAGGCTGCTGTGCTGTCCCAAAGCTCAGATTGGATCCAGGTAGGAATGCTTGGCTCCTCCCCTGGGCGGAGCATCTCCCCATGGGATGATGGAATTTGATCAGCCCTGCAGGGACACTCAGTGGCCATGGACAGAAGATAATTAATAATTAATGGCTCATGAACAGAAGAGATCTCCTGGAGGGAGGATTGGCTGTGGAAGAGATAAAGAAATATGCCCAATGAACAGAGGAGAACTGCCCCACCTCTGACAGATGGGAATTGAACACACACCTCCAATCCATCCTAAGACCCTGAGCAGCCTCCAGCAGCAGCTGCACTCTGTCACCTTTGCAGCAGAGTGTGCAGAGGAGTCACGAGTGCAAGAAGTTACAGCATCTCCAGCTCGTTGGCAATGCAGCATGAGATGCTTTCAGAACAATAAAATGGCTCATAATAGAGATGCTTGGATAAGCATTTTGGAAAGATTTTGGGTAATTGTTCTCCACTTAATAAAAGATACCCAAATAACAGAATAGGATAGAATAGATTACGTGATAGAACAAAACAAATTGAAGGGCTCTTCTATCAGTTATGAGTTTAGTCAAGAGAGAGGAGTAAAAAAAACCCAAGGAGATGAAGACTGCCAAACCCTGAGCAGGCTATAAATATACATATGTAAAGGAGAAACCTTAACAGCACTCACACAACACTTGCCATCACAGCTGTCAAAAACCTATAAACAATTCACACTACAGTTCCTTAAATGTTCCATACTCTCTCTCTTTGTCCCCCCGCTCCTTAAAAAACTGAAACTAAAGTAAATAAACCCAGAAGATGGAGAAGGGTTTTGGTATTGAGAGCTCCACAGTGAACATATTGAACAGT
>NW_005054517.1:442687-448502 GCF_000277835.1 Geospiza fortis
GGAATTTGGAGGTTTGTACAGATTTCAATTTGATCTTTATTCTGGCTGGCTTGTGTATGGGTTGGGAAACCTCAGCACTCTGCCTGTCCTCCACCCTCTAATTGGCAGCTACTGCTTGCCAGCAGGTCAGAGAATGTCAAGCAAGGACTGTAAAATTCACAGAACATTTCCCTGCCTCTGAGCTCTCAGAAATAGGAGATAGCATGTTTCAACAGCTTGTATGAGCACAGAGGTCAGATTAGGAAGAATATCTCAGACCAATAGAGACTCTGCATTAGAACAAATCAGCTTAGAGGATAATAAAAGGCTGTGGAAAGTTTTCATTATTCATATTATTTTTTTCCAAGAGAATTTTTTGGCTATAATACATTTTTGCATGTTTTGTTATTATGGTTTATGATTCAATCTGCAATCATCCCCTTTGATCTATTCATTTAGTGTGAAAAATTACCCCTTGTGTGGGAATCCTTCACAGCTAACTGGCACTGAGAGTTATATCATTGCTGTCTTCTGCACTTCACTGTTATTTTTACCTTGTAAACCTTCTCACAGAGCTCCAGCAGAATTTGCATGTCTGACAGCAAAACTATAATTTAATCCCTTACAAGATAATGCACATAACGCCTCTACATGCTGAAGCAGAGCTGGGTTTAAGAAAGGTTTCATTATTCATCCAGGAGACTTTCTACGCTGTGGAGTGATCATTATTTTCAGATCTTTAATGCCTGAAAGGTTGGAAGCTGCTCTGCAGGCTTTGTAGCAGAATCCAGTGAGCAAAATTTAAAAAATGGTTCTAATTTTTCATGTTTTCATGGTGAGGTTCTGACCTTATGCAAGGAATAAACGGCAGTGAGTCAAGGAAGTTGCTGCTCATTCATGTTGGTATCACTGAGATCAGGGTTTCCACAAGCCAGCCTCAACTACCATCTTCCCAATTTATTAAACTGTGTTCATCATCTCTCCCCAACAGCCCAATTTAACCCTTTAATTCCCAGGGAATAGCTGCTGCATTTCATGGGCTTTGGGCATTCTTCCTTTGAATTTGATTGAAAGTAATATAAAAAGAAATAATAAAAGGCCCTTTTTTGTCATGGTTATAATAGTTCAGAGTTTTCCAACACTTACAATAATTCCACCAAATGGAGGATATGGGTGTCTCACAAATAATATGTAAATTTACAAGGAAACCTAATTTTATCTTCTCCAAGTGTATCTAGAGCCTGGTAAATGAAAAATCATTCCATGCTTTCTCTTCAGCTTTTCATGAAATCCTCAATGTGTAAAATTAGGTGATGTGTAAAATTAGGTGATGATAAAATCTTGATGATAATAGAGAAAATGGTTTGAAGAGGACCATTAAAATATTTTTCCTGTCATGTTTTAGTCTACTTAAGCAGAGTTTGTTCTTACTCCAATTCCCTGTTTGAAACACAGCATTCACAAGAATACTGAGCCCATAATAAAATAAATAGCCAATGTTCCTTCAGGCATAAAAAATAAAATGTGTTGGTCTGCTTTTCTTACTGTGGTATTGGTTTACACTGGGGAGGATCTGTCCTTCCTTGATATCCCAAACTGACAAGGCTGTAGTGTGTGACCTGAGAGTTCTACCCTGATACCACTGTGCAATGCCTTGGAAATAACTGTGCATACATACAAGATAAACATTCTGATAGCAAAAGGTCATAAAGAAAATAAACAGAGGCATATATGACTTTAATCCAGATATTTACAGGTGCAAGACCTTTAATTGAGAAAACAACTCTTGTCAAAAGGGTTTTCAGCTACAGTACTGTGAAAGGAGCTGGATATCCAGGAATGTGCCACCTCACATGGTCACCTGCATAGAAACAAAGCAAAACCTGCAGGTGGTGGGGTTGCTTTCAATTCTGAGCAGAACAAACTCCTTTCACTTCCCCAGGGCTCCACAGTCCTGATAATAACTGCTGCTTTTTTTTATAGGTTTCCTCTTTTCCCTTCTGAACTTCCCTCCTTCCCTAGATTCTTGTGCTCATAGGAACTCTGGGTCTCTCTTTTTCTGGTTTTTTGATGGAAGAAATGCACCTGCCCTTATGATACATCATTCTTTGCCCTTGCCATTGGCTCATCTGTGTGAGGATGAGAAAAGAATGAATAAAACCCCTTGGATATGATCCTATATTCTATATTCTAAATATTTTTTTTTTTACCCATAGTAGGACACATTCATGTATGTTTTAATGAACAGGTCTTGGTATTTGATAGGTCTTTCTGTTCCCATGAATCAGGATGATGTGAAGGATTTTCCAGCTGGGCTCAGCAGTCAGCCTGGGTAACATTACCCTCAGAGCCTAATTCTAAGAGCAGCCTTCTGTACATTAAAATATCTCTTCTAGTTTTGTTCATGAAATAACAGTATTGAGAGTCACTGGGTTCTCTGACAGAACTTTCCATATGAATGAAGCAGCCATATGAAATGAAGTTTAAAGCTTCAGTATTAAGTTGCTTTTCTTCTCTAACACAAATTTAGCAAAGCTAAGTTCCATTTAGCTTGAACAACTGATAGGGATTTAATGATTAAATTACAGATCAGTTGTAGCTGCCTGGTCTGTAGTAGGTCTGCAAAGATGCAGGAAAACACTCTAAAAACCAAGTTGCATAAAAGCAAGAGTTCAGCAAAACTCTAAATTGAGAGCTGGCCATACCAATGAGACAGAAAGGGCAAATGTGTTACAATCATTTACCAGAGGGAATAAATGGGTGGGAAGTAATGAGGATATAACCTAAAAATAAATCCCTGCACACATCTCTGTGAGCCAGGCAGACACCCCTGTTATGGACACTAATGTGATTCCTTGTGAGAGCTTGGGATGACAACCCCAGGAGGGGGAGTTTGATGGCAAAATAAAATGGACATGAGAAATGTCCTGCTGCAGATGTGACTGCCAGGGAGGGCAGGGTGTGCTGGAGTGCCACGGGCAGCACAAATAACTCAGGAGTTTCTGGGCAGCAAATCTAACACCTGGAAACAGCCTAAATTAGTGAATTGTCAGAGATGTTGCTGAAAAGAATATTGCAGCCAAGTTCTAGAATTGCACAATCAAATATACAATCAAATGTAAAATTCTCTAGATTCTCTCTGTGGAAAATTAAATTCTTAATTAACCTGCCCTTATCATTTTAATTTTTAAGCTTCAAGACTTTAAATGCCTTTCATGTTCTTTTTACGACTTAATTTTAACTCATCACAATGTTTCTTTGGCACAAGTTTGAGGTTTTTTAGTTTTATTTTTCTCTTAAAAATAGTTCATACATGATTTTAAAAACTGATCACATTAAAGGTATAATGTTGCCAAATGATCCAAAGATAATTTTTATATTTCCCAAGAGGATCTTTTTCCTGACACTTCAAAAAGAAAAGGATCATTTTAACTTTTAGTCCTGATTTAGGACAGTCTGGTTTTTTTATTCATACTTTCCCAACATAAAAAAAAAAATTCCATTCACCTGCAGCATTATTATGACTAATAATATCTGTGAGTCTTATAAATAGGCAAATCATTCTGTCTTCTTGAAACTAATGGGGACACAGTGAAAAATCCCAGCACTGCCTGTTGTAGCTGGCCCATGAAGATACAAATCCTGTACCCAAAACTCTTGGGAAGTCCTTGCATGGGATTTGGCAGTTGGGGTAAATGTAAGAACACATTTAACCTGTTCAGTGTGAGCCCCCAAAATTCTTTGAAGCTTTTTGTCCTCCATGTAGTAATGCAATTTTGTTTGGAAAAGGATATAAAGTTGGGAAATGGGTTTTTCTTAAGCAGGCATCTTTGTTCTTGCTTTCTGCAGATACCTTGAGATTTTTATGAACGTGAAATATTATTTTAATTTGTGTCTGCGCTGTTCTCTCTGTTTCTAATTTTAGCTTTTAAAGCAAATATATAGATTTCATTTGCTGTTTGTTGCTCAGCTGTCTCTTTAGGCAATAAAAGCTGAGAAAAAAAATAATATTAGTGTTAATTTAAGTAAGATGTGGGCTAGCAGAAGTAGCTAAATGGAGACTGAAACAAAATCCTCCGTTTTTATTAAATTTTTGCTAACTCTATTATTTCTCTGTAAGAGAACTTCACTGTCATCTCTTCAAGATTAATTAAAAGAGATAACCCGTTCTTTTGGAGATAAAGCCTGTCCTTATTCTCTGTATGAGGCTGATGCACCTTTGATTTCTGAAAGTGCAGGAAATAAAGGCTCTGGCAGGGCTGCCCTGCCTGGTTTTCCAGCAGCCTCATTTCCTGCAAACTTCCCCGTTGCAATCCAGAAGGCTGCATGGGAATGTGGCACCTGACAGGCAGTGGATTGAAAATGTCCTTGAAAAGGGAAAATCGTGGCTGTGATGCCAGAGCTGTCAGTGCTGCCAGACTTGTTCCAGTATTGTGGATTCTCCTGGAATTTACAGACAATATATTGCTCCCTGAGATAGTGGGGAATAGACTTGAGCAGAAAGGGGATTGTTCCCCATCAGACAGAGCAACCTTAAAAAAAATCATAGCATTTTCAGCAGCTGCAATAGAGCAGAATTCAAATAGTGTGAGCTCATTTCCAGTTCCTGAAATATTCTGGTTTCTGAGGTATTTAGTGCTTTATGTAAGAAGAATGCATTTCAATTTCCTTGTTATTTTAAGGTAACAATCTGGTTCACAGCAAATTCCTGGGAGTGTAGAAACAAAGCAGTGCAGAATGGAAGGATTAGACTGATCTCTTGGGAAGCTTTAGTGCTGCATTCAGTAAAATTTAAAGTCGTCTCCTTGCCCAGAAACTTGAAAGAAGTCCCTATTTCCCTTCTAATGAAGTTAATGGAAATTTTGCAATTATCTCTTTTGCAGAAAGATCAAATTTACAGTTCCTCTTCCATTTTGCAGATGACAGAAAAATAGGATGGGAGTGTTTCCAGGTCTCCCAAGTTAGGGGGCTCTTCAAATTAAAGTGTCAGCCCTATGCTGCTGGAAAATCTGTTCAAAATATGTCATGCCTTTGAGGTATTGTTTTAGATTCCTGGCAATTAAAAAAAATCATATTGAAAGCATGAATCCAACCTCTGACATTGTGAATGCTTCTGTTTTGTCTGTGCCTCCTTCAGAAATGTTCATCTAGCCCCTAACTGAGAAGTACCAGTGCTTGGAACACTCAGAAAATTTGATTTATTTTAATTGCACACTCATTAGCAGGAGTTTTTTTATATGTTCAATGACAAAAAATAGGGCAGTGGAGCAGCAACTATTGTGTGGCAAAGGGAAGTGCTGGCATAAAGGTGCTTTTGTGAAAAACTGTCAAGCCTGGGGGAAAAGAAAGAAAAGAGTTGGCAGGAGATGCACATCTAAATAGAAAGTACATTTAGTGCCTGTTTATTTGATCAACTCTTTTTCAAGGTGAAATGAGCATAGATTGGAGTATGGGCAGGGACTGCAGGGGGTGGGAGCATGGGCTGAAGGTGAGGTTGGTAGGGGGGTGATGGAATCAGGACTATCACGGTTGGAAAAGACCTTGAAGAACACCAGGAACAGCCATCAGCCCAGCACCACCATGGTGTCATTCAGGAGAATCCCAATTTCTCCCCATTCCAGACTTTTGCCCCATCTCTGTCAGCACAGCCACTCAGAACAGACCCCACTCCCTCATGCAGATATGAGGAGTGTGCTCTAAATCCTTATTTGAATGTTTGAAGCATTAAAGAGGTTTATGTGAATGTGAGCACAGCTGCCTATTTCTGCAGTGACCAGCATTGCCTCATCCTCCTTTGTGCTGGCTCAGTGCTCATCCTCAGAAGCCAAACCCGTTT